>NW_019154098.1:10223873-10383861 GCF_002288905.1 Enhydra lutris kenyoni | reverse complement strand
AAGAAAGAAAGAAAGAAAGAAAGAAAGAAAGAAAGAAAGAAAGAAAGAAAGAAAGAAAGAAAGAAGGAAAGAAAGAAAGAGAAAATTGATATTTCTTAGGTACATGTTATGTGCCAGGCATTTTATGTATATTATCTCATTTCATGCTTAGAACAATTATAATTAGGTAGGTATCATTATTACTGTTTTACAGATAGGAAAACTGAGGCTCTAGGAGGTTAATTAAGTTGCCAAGAGTAACACAACTGGCAAGTGACAAGGCTAGTGTTGGAATCCACATTCATGCTGAAGTGGGTCATAAATGACGTAGAGCAAAACACCATGCCAACACTAGGTATGGATAAGAACTCAATATTTTTATCTTTACTTGGCCCTATTTCCTTATCTACAAGGTGTAGGTTATATAGTGATCTTAGAAACTTCTATTTGAAATAAGACCTTAAAGATGATCAGATGCAATGCTTTTCAAATGTTCCCCTTCATCAAAGCCTTCCAAGAAATATTCATGTACTGATTAAGTTGCAAGTTGATTTCCAAGACTTAATTATGCTCTGTATATGCTCTTTATAGCATCATGCAATTACATTCCTTTTCTACCTTTCTCTTCACAATGGTCTTTTTTCCACTATAGCACAGAAAGTATAGCCCTCAGCTGTCCAAAATCTAATTGTGGAGAATTGCTCCAGATAGAACAATCTTCAGGGCACCAAATAAAGCAATTAGGAAATATTGCTTCCATGGAAAACTCTTTTGAAGATTCATCATTCCACCAAAATCTTGCCCTCATCATGGAGTCCTTCAATCTTTTCTGCAAAGAGAAAAGCATGGCTTTAGTAATTGGGTGATTGAGACTTTTTGACATATTCTGAAAGAAGGAATAGAGTTTGGGGAGTAGGAGTAGTGGTAATTTTTCTTTGATGAGCTAGACTTTATTTCATTCATTCCCAGATTATTGTTATAAAAATTCATTGCTTTTGTAAAGAGACTTAGGAGAGCAAGTCAAATGGAGCAGGTAGCATGTCTGAGAAATATGGAATCTTGTAAAAGGCATTCTCCATATATTTAAGAATAAGCAATTCTTTTCAGTTATTCTCAAACTCCTAAAAATATGTCATCAGCTGGAAAGAAAAAAAATACTTGAAAACAAGCTAGATGCATGATGCTAATTCTTCCAAATATAACTGAGATACGTTCTAGGACTGTAAAATTTTTCAGATTATATTGGATGAAACCACCAAATAAAGATTTTATGTGACTTTTTAAAATTAGATGTGCCTTATTTAATTATACACTTCAAACATTTTCTATCAAATCATAATATAACAAATAATTCTAATTACAATCAATCTCATTTTATTGTATTTCCCAAAATGTTTAATATTTTCTATCCTCTGTTAACAAAAAGTAAAGTTCCATGATATTTGTACAAATTAGTTCTTAGCAATATGATCATGTCCTACAAATTACTTTTAAGTTTGTATATTATTCTTATTTACTTATTCTCAAAGCCAAATACTGTAGTTCAACAATGCTCACACTTGTATTTACTGGAGGAGTGCCATAACTTTTATTGTACAACTTGCTCACAATTTCAACTACATTAAATTTGCACTGTTACAAATTAAATAATAAGAAGCAGGATATAGATTAATCTTATTTTATTGCTTAACTTGGTTAAATCAATTATGTTAGCTCTTCATTGTTTTAATCATGACGGTTATCATGGAATCATACATCTTTTAAGATCAGTCTATAATTTATTTTCAAAGATTTAGAGAAGAGAAGAGAGGAAATCATTTGACTTCACTACAACCCACAATCCATGATGTTACCATTATTCCCTATCTCCTACTCCTGCCCCTCCTGTCCTCACCTCCTTCTGTTCTTTCTTAGATTTCATGGTCCATCATGCATTCTTAACTACTCTGCTTCCTTGACCCTTTGTCAAACTCACCTGGAAAAGTACCACCTTGGTTAAATGATTCCCCACTTGCTTGGTTCCCAATCCAGCTACACTGATTGGGGAAAAACACTCAAATATGCAGATATAAAAATCACTTTAAAAATTTGAAGGTCATTCTCCTGAGGTTGGCTCATAGTCCTAACAGAAATTCTATTACATATCTTTATGGAGCTTCATTCACAGTCACCTTCATGACTATTTTACACCTACTCTATCCTCTGATCTACAAGCTCCCCTCCCCCATGGCCACTCTCACCTGATGGCCTCACTTCTCATTTCCCTTGGAAAATAAAACAAACAGAAGAGAATTTCTTCATCCTCCCATCCACATCTGCAACCTACCTAAATTCATACACATACTCTCTGCCTTCTTTTCAGCTAAATGCATCGTCCACATTTCCTCTTAAGTCAACCATCTACTTGCAAACTGGCTAACACCCATTATCAGTTATTCTAAGATATATTTCCAGCAATTTCTCCCTTCCTTCTCTGGATCATCAATGTTCTTGTTCTATTAGATCATCCCCATCATAGAAATATACTTTAATAATGTGAATCATATCAAAATTTTTAAACCTTTTCTTGACCTACATATACCTCTAGCCATCACCTTTCTTTGCTACCCTCTATTTGGCTTCTGAAATACCCTTCTTTCCTGCATCTCTTCTTGTGTTATTAGTTGCTGCCTCTGGGTCTTTGCTCCCTCTTCTTCCCCTCCCTCAGCCCTGACTTTGGAAGGGTCCCAGAGCTTAGTCTTCAGAACTCTGCCCTTTTCTGTCTACACTCACAGCCCCCTGTGATCCCAGCTAATGTCAAGGCTTTAAATGATTTGCACTAACAGATGCCAAATTGATATCTGCATCTAAACCTCTCTCAACTGCCCACTTAAATAAAGTTCCTGATTTTTCCTCCAAAATCTGCCCCCTGGCCCCAACAGTCTTCCCTATATTGAGAAAAGGCAACTCTGTTCTCCCATTGTTTGGTCCAAACACCTTGGTTTTGGCCTTAACTCTCTCTTTCTTTCTTTCTTTCTTTCTTTCTTTCTTTCTTTCTTTCTGTATAATTAACATGCAATGTTATATTAGCTTCAGGTGTACAATATAATGATTCAACAATTCTATATATTTCTCAGTGCTTATCAAGATAAGTATACTTAAAAAAAAAAGATAAGTATACTTTTTTTTAAATTTTATTTATTTGTCAGAGAGAGAGGGAGAGAGAGCGAGCACAGGCAGACAGAATGGCAGGCAGAGGCAGAGGGAGAAGCAGGCTCCCCGCCAAGCAAGGAGCCCGATGTGGGACTCGATCCCAGGACGCTGGGATCATGACCTGAGCCAAAGGCAGCTGCTTAACCAACTGAGCCACCCAGGCGTCCCAAGATAAGTATACTTTTAATCCTTTTATCTATTTCACCCATCCTTCCATCCTCCTCTCTGGCAACCACCAGTTTGCTCTTTGTAATTAAGAGTTTGTTTTTTGTGCTCGCTTTGGCAGCACATATACTAAGAGTTGGTTTTTTGGTTTGTCTCTTTTTTCTTTCTTGGTTCATCTGCTTTGTTTCTTAAATTCCACATATGAGTGAAATGATACAGTATTTGTCTTTCTCTGACTGATATTTCACTCAGAATTCACTTTCTTCTGACCAGCACATTCAGTCTATAGGCAAACCCTTCAGTTCTACCTTCAGAAACACCCCCATCTAACTGTTTTGTCCACCACAAATACTCTGGTGAGGGCCACATTACCTGTTACCTGGCTTCTTGTGATAGATACCTTCCTCCTACCTCCCTACCTCTTCACCGTTTCACGTCTTTTCTCCAGCAGGGCAGCCAGAATCCTCCAAGGCACTCTTCTGCTCAAAACCCATGTCAAACTGTGGAAAGAGCCAAGATGTACCCTTCAACAGACAAATGGATAAAGAAAATATGGTCCATATATACAATGGAATATTACACAGCTATTAGGAAGAATGAATACCCAACTTTTGTATCAACATGGATAGGACTGGAAGAGATTATGCTAAGTGAAGTAAGTCAAACAGAGAAAGTCAATTATCATATGGTTTCACTTACTTGTATAACATAAGGAATAACATGGAGGACATTAAGAGAAGGAAAGGATAAGTGAATTGGAGGAAATCAGAGGGAGAGATGAACTATGAGAGACTGTGGACTCTGAGAAACAAACTGAGGGTTTTGGAGGGGCAGGGTGGGGGGTGGGTGAACGTGGTGGTGGGTATTAAGGAGGGCACATACTGCATGGAGCATTGGTGTGGTGAATAAACAATGAATCTTGGAACACTGAAAAAATTAAATTAAATTAAGATGTTAAAAAAAAAAAAAACCTACTCAAAGCAGATGTCCTCACACTGGTGCACAAGACCCTCATGGGAGGAGCTGCTGCCAAGCCAGCCACAGCCTTCACTGTGCTTTTGTTCTGACCTTTCTAGTCCCTCTTCTGATATTCCCCATCTTGCAAAATTAAGAAACAAAAACATGTATTACACAAAAACTTACACATAAATGTTCAGGCCTCAGATACTGTCTGGCAAAGTCAAAATTTCCCTAAAAGATCAGTGGAAGGAAAACTGAATAGTTAAGGAGGAGGGAAGTTTTATACTTGTAAATTAATAATTTCCTTTTCCAGAAAAAAAAAAGATAATTTCTCTTTCCATATATAGCATTTTACATCTTCTTACTGTTCTGTCAATATATCTCTACACATGGCTTCCCCTCCAGTCAGATTATAAACTGTGGGTGACCACTGTCCACATTTTATTTAACTTACCCATCTTCTCTTAGGTTGAGCAAGTGATTCCAGATGCTGAAAAAATACATCCAAAAGTATTTCCTGTGTCCTTTCTACCTTGTTTCATTACTTTGCTAGGTGACAGTGGATAATGTTTTAATGTGATAAAATTCCTCTTTTGTACTAATAAACTAAAAAATTCTCCTTTCTGGGAAAAATGGAGTCATAGAAACTTAAACAGAAAGGTTCCTAAATGGCCCCTAATTTAATCTACCAGAAAGTGCTTTCTAAAGCACTCCCCATAGCTCTTACTTCTCCTTGCATGCAAACAGGGTCAAGGAACTCACTATCTTAGAGTGGCTTCTAAAATTATCTGATGTTTCTGAATGTTGGGACATACGTCTTCATACTGAACTGAACTCTGCAGTTTTTGTCTTTTCATTTGTATTTAATGCCAGCATTCAGGTCTCACCAAGACATTTAAATTATCTTATTACAAGGAACAGGAAGACAGAAGACACCTTCAAGATATTTTCAAGTAGTAAATACTGAGGCTAGTAAAGGCCAATCAAATGTATAATAGATTGTAAAGATAGTATATAATAGATAGTAAGTATAGTAAAATAGTAAATAGCAAAATAGTAAAAATAATAGATAGTAAAGAAATAATAGAGGGGCCCCTGAGTGACTCAGTGGGTTAAAGCCTCTGCCTTCGGCTCAGGTCGTGATCCCGGGGTCCTGGGATTGAGCCCCAAGTCGGGCTCTCTGCTAGGTGGGGAGCCTGTTTCCTCCTCTCTCTCTGCCTGCCTCTCTGCCTATTTGTGATCTCTATCTGTCAAATAAGTAAACATAATCTTTAAAAAAAAGAAATAATAGATATCCCTCTATATCCTTCACCTAGTTACTTTCAGTGTTAACATAGTTATAGTACAATATCTCAACCATGAACTCACATTTATGCAATCCATCAACCTTGTTTGTATTTCACCAGTTTTATATGCACGCATTTGTGTATGAGGTAGTGGATTTATTTACATCAACTTTATCACACATGGAGATTTGCATGACTGCCACCACAGTCAAAATACAGAAGCTTTCCACCATAAGGATCCCTTATATTAATTGTTTTAGAGACCCAGTTACTTCTCCCCATCCTCCCACCCTTGGAAACCACTAATATGTTCTCCATTTCTATAGTTTGTCATTTTAAGAATTCAATATTAATGGAAGTATATAACTCATACCCTTTGAAGTTAGTTTTTTGTGCTCAGCACAAATCCCTCAAGCTCCATTCAAGCTGTTGCACTAGTGATTTGCTCCTGGGGTGGATGTTTGGGCTAAGTATCTGGCTCTTGATTTCAATTCAGGTCATGATGTCACAGTCATGAGATTAAGCCCCATTCTGGGCTCCATCCTGTGCATGGAGTCTTCTTGTTATTCTCTCTCTCCTTCTTCCTCTGCCCCTCCCCCCATGATAATATTATCTTTCTCAAAAGTTTTTTTTTTTTTAATATTTTAACTCCAGTATAGTTAACATAAAGGAAGATAATATTATCATATCAATTTTATGGATGAAAAAACAGAGAAAGAGGGAGGTGACCTTACTCTACCTGATTAGTAAGTAGCAGAGCTATCATGCAACCAGGCACTATAGCTTCAGCATTCACATGGTTTTATGTTTTCTAGACTGTCTCACAGACATGGTATGATCAGAAATGGATAAGCTGCCAGAATGGCTGAGATGGGAAAAAATGACTAAAATAAGATGAAGATGTTGTAGGACATTTGGAAAGAGCATAGGAATAGGTCATCCACTCTCTGTATTTGTATGCATGTTTGGGTATATAATGACATGAAGCCTTTCACATATTTGCTTATATACGGGTTGCCTAATTAAATTGAAGGCTCTAGGCAGGCAGGGACTATGTCTCATTTATGATATTAAGTCTCCAAGCATTTGTCACCCTGCATTTACATAATGTGTAAATATTTACCATATGCGTTCAACAAATGGAAAACAATAAGATATTCCATCAACTAATCATACAGATATACTCTCCAAAGGAACAGTAAAACTTTATTAAAGTATATATGCAGTTAACTTGTTAACTTTTGTCTGTTTCCTCTACCTAATTGTAAACCTCTACACCTCAGCATTCTGAATAAAAGATCTATAATCAATCCTTGACATACTAGTTTTTAAATATTAAGATTTACAGATGATAATAGCACAAATACAAAACAATTAGATGAGAGTATGTATCATAGGAAAGAAAAGCAAACAATGGCTAAAGAATTCTCAGTTTGGGCTATGTGACCTTGGGAAAATTGCTTTGCTTCTCTGGGACTCAGATTCCCCAGCTAATGCAATGAGAAGATTGTTTAAGCATGATTTTCAAATCTAAGATCTTATCATTTCAAGAGCATAAGTTTATTTTCTATCCTTTTAAATTCAGGTGAAGAATAAAAGCCCACAAAGAAGGCATCCCTTTATCAGAAATACAAACCATCATGTTATTAGTACATAGATGTCAAAAGACAAAACTGGTTTCCATGAGAAACCACTCTCTCTTGCTGCTGCTTAATAGAGACACAAGAGTGTTGGAGTGCCAGAGGCAGCTATTACAGGTTATTAACTTCTTTCCAGTTAAGGGCACACATTCTAATTTACATCTCTGAATATGCATGAACATCTTTCAGCTGAAAAAGAATTTTGCCAGTTGTGACAAGGCCCTCACCAAAACTGTGACATGAGTGTTAAGTGAGGAGGAAGTAGAGTTTCCTTTTTCAACAAGGAGGTTGAAGAGCCCTCAAAAGATCTGGCAAGGTTTCTGTTGGCTCTGTGGGTGACTGTCTCACTTTCTAACAATAATCTCAAGCAAAATCAGTTTAGATTGGCTTTCCTTGGCACTGGGGCTCCATGTGACATGGCTAACAACTTCAGCACGGTATGGTAGTAGAAAGAATAAAGGACCAGACATAGATCATGCATCTGCCATTAATCATCTGTCTCACTGAGCAAACTGCTGAATAAGAAACTACCTTTCCTGATATGAAATGAGGACAATGATGTCAATTCAGAATTATCTGAGAAAAGGATGATATCATAACTGTGACACCACTTTGAAAACCCTGAAGTGCCATCAAATTGAATGGATTTTTACTAATATACAAATATGAAACTGTATTATTACTAGCCTCCAGTGTATATTGAAATGACAATAATATTATCATTGATTGTATATTCAAATAATGAGTTAAGTTGGCATGGAAAGCAAGGTGATATCCACAATAGATTGCCTACAAGGATCTTTGAAGCACACATTTCAGAGCAGTAGGTAAGAATGCAGACCACCTCTACTTACCTAAATGTCAAAGCATAGCTCAAAGCCCACTATGGTGTCTTGCTAGGGACATTAAAAATTAAGACTCACGATCAAGTAGAGATTTCAGTGGTTGCAGACAACAAAGAACATGGACTTTATAGAATTAATCCAGGAAATTCACTAAACAAATAGCAATAGCCAAAATAAGAAGTACAGACAGAAGAAATGATATCACAGTAAAGGGGAAAGAATTTCATTACCCAAGTTACCATGCTATATCCATTTAAATGTCCAGTTTGTAACAAAAAATTAAGAGATATACAAAGAATAAAGTAGAGCCTACACTCAGGAGAAAAAAAAAGGAAAGACAATCAATAGAAACTGTCCTCGAGGGAGCTGAATGTTGAACTTACTAAACAAAGATTTAAAATAATCTATTGTACACTTGTTTTAAAAACTACAGAAAATCACGAAGTATTATGAAAGCAATGAGAACAATGCCTCACCTGATAGAGAATATAAATAGAGTCATAAAAAAGAACCACACAGAAATTACAGAGTTGAAAAACACAATAACTGAAATGAAATTTGTATCAGAATATTTGAGTCAGTAGAGAAAAAAAAAAAAATGGTGAAATTGAAGATTGCCCAGTTGAGATTATGTCATATAAGAAACAGAAGAAAAAAATAAAGAGAAGTTAACAGAACCTATGGGTCCTGTGGGACAACATCATAGTATCATGCACATGACGTGTAATGGGTGTCACAAAAGGAGAAGACAGCAGAAGGGGGAGAAAGATTATTTCAAGAAATAATGGCTGAAAATTTCCAAACATTGATGAAAAATATTAACCTATACAACCAAGAAACTCAAGCCCAATTGGAGAAGCTAAGAAATCCACACAGGGACACATCATAGTCAAACTGTCCAAAGACAAAGAGAGAAACCCATAAGCATCAAGAGAGAAGCATCTCATCACATACAAGGAATCCTGCATAAGATTAACTGTTGATTTCTTACCAGAAACCATGACGGCCAAAGGCAGTGGAATTATGATAACATATGCACTATGCTGAAAGAAAAGGAATATCAGCTAAGAATGCTACATTCAGCAAAACTATCTCTCAAGAAACAAAGAAACATTAAATTTTTTGTAGATAAACAAAAATAGAGAGAACTCCTCTCCAGAAGATCTGTCCATGTGAAATATTGAGGTGAAGCCTTCAGGTGGAAATAACATGAAGAAATAAAAAACTTTGGAAGAGGTAAATACATAAGTAACTAGTAAAGACTTTAGTAAAACATTTATTTTTATTTGTAACCCTTCTCCTAAATGATTGAAAAATTACCTGCACAAAGCAATAATTATGAACCTATGTTGATGGGCTCATCATAGGGAGATGTCATTCGTATCACAATAACATGAAGAAAGAGGGGAAGAAACAGAACTATATCAGATCAAAGTTTTATGTATTGTTAAAACTAAGTAGTTTTTAATCTGAAGTAGATTGTTGTGTTTTTTAAAGATTTATTTATTTACTTGAGACAGAGAGATAGGGAGAGAGAGAGCACAAGTGGGAGGAGGGCCAAAGGGGAAGAGAGAGAATTGCAAACAGACTTTCTGTTCAGTGGAGAGCCTGTTGTGGGGCTCGATCACACAATCCTGAGATCATGACCTGAGCTGAAATCAAAAATTCGGACGCTTAATCAACTGAGCTACCCAGGTGTCCATGAACAGGATTGGTTTAAATTAAGATGTTAATTATAATCCCCAGGGCAGTCACTGAGAAAACAGTGATATAATAAATATGGTAAAAATAATCATGATAATAATAATGACAAAGGAATTAAAATAATACAGTTTTTTAAAGTCCATTCAATGCACAATAACACAATTATGGGTGACAGAGACATAAGACATGTAGGAAACAAACAACAAAACAACAGATGTTGTTTTGAGCCTGGGTGGCTCAGTGGGTTAAAGCCTCTGCCTTCAGCTCAGGTCAAGATCCCAGGGTCCTGGGATCGAACCCCACATCGGGCTCTCTGCTCCGCAGGAAGCCTGCTTCCTCCTCTCTCCCTGCCTGTCTCCCTGCCTACTTGTGATCTCTGTCTGTCAAATAAATAAATAAAATCTTAAAGAAAAAAACAGATGTAAATCTTACCTTATTTACAATAATTATATGATATGTCCATGAATTAAACACAAATCAAAAGGCAGAAATCAACAAAATGAAAACAAACAAAATTACCCAGCAAAAGAGACACTTCAAATTCTTTTTTTTTTTCAAGAGGGAAGTCTTTTTTTTTTTTTAATTTTTATTATGTTATGTTAGCCACCATACAGTATGTCAATAGTTTTTGGTGTAGTGTTCCATGATTCATTGTTCGCATATAACACCCATTGCTCCATGTAATATGTACCCTTCTTAATACCCATCACCAGGCTCACCCATCTCCCCAATGCTCCCCTCTAAAACCTTCAGTTTTTTTTCCCAGAGTCCATAGTCTCTCATGGTTCATCTCCCCCTCTAATTCCCTCCCCTTCATTTTTCCCTTCCTTCTCCTAATGACTTCCATGCTATTCCTTATGTTCCACAAATAAGTGAAGCCATATAATTGACTTTCTCTACTTGACTTATTTCATTTAGCATAATCTCCTCCAGTTCCATCCATATTAGTGGAAATGTTGGGTATTTATCCTTTCTGATGGCTGAGTAATATTCCATTGTTTATATGGTCCATACCTCCTTGTCCATCCATCTGTTGAAGAGTATCTCAGCTCCTTTCACAGTTTGGCTCTTGTGGACTTTACTGCTATGAACATTGGAGTTCATGTGGCCTTTCTTTTCTTTATATCTGTCTCTTCAGGGTAAATACTCAGTAGTTCCATTGCTGGGTCATAGGGCAGCTCTATTTTTAACTCTTTGAGGAAACTCCACACTGTTTTCTGAAGTGGCTGCACCAACTTGCATTCCCACCAGGAGTGTAAGAGAGTCCCCCTTTCTCCACAGCCTCTCCAACATTTGATACTTCAGATTCAAAGACACGAATAAGTGGGGGTAGAAAAACAAGAGAAAGATATATCATAAAACAGTAACCAAAAGCTTAAGTAGCCATAATACCCAAGCAAAATATACTTTAAGAAGGACATTGTTATTAGTGATAAAAAAGGACATTTTATAATAAGAAAACTATCAATCCATCAGAAACACATAAAAATTATAAATATATCATCACCTAATACAGAACCTCAAATTTGTGAAGAAAAATCTTCAAAGGTCCTTATTTACTTTCAGGATAAAATCCAAACTTCTTCTTTCTCTCTTTTTTTTTTGTTATGTTTTATTTTATTCATTTATTTGAGAGAGAGAGATAGCACAAGCCAGGGGGAGGGGCCGAGGGAGAGGGAAAGGCAGAGTCCCCACTAAGCAGATAGCCCAATGCAGAGCTCTATCCCGGGATCCCAAGATCATGACCTAAGCCAAAGACAGATATTTAACCAACTAAACCACCCAGATGCCCCTAAAATCCAAACTTCTGAGCCTAGATGATGCATGACATTCCTTCCTTATTCACATTTCTGTCTTTTTTCCTACATTTCCTGTAACCATCCCATACTCCATGTGTAAAAATTACTTTAAATTTCTTCAAAGTTTCTGTTTCCCCTTCTAGCTTTCCAACATGCTATTGTCTCTTTCTGGAATGTCCTAATCTTCCTGCAAGATATCTTTCAACCCTTAGCTTGAATGTCACCTCTCAAATAAGCATCTCCTGACCCTCCCAGGAATGCAAACATATGTATTCCTTTGTGTACCCATGCTTTTGCTTTTATTTCTATTATAAGTCTGACTTGTAATGATTTAATTGTGTTGGTCCATTTCACTAAACTCTGAATCACTGGAAAGCAAAAACCAGGTTCTAATAGCCTTTATTAACCCAATGGCTAGAACAGAATTTAGCACAGATTATGTTCACAAAAATAAATGTTTTCTGGAAACATGAATAACAGAAAGCATAACAAAATACCATAGACTGGGTGGATTAAACTGAAGACAACTATTTTTCACAGTTCTGGAGGTTACAAGTCCAAGATCAGGGTGCCAGCATGGTCAGGTTCTGGTAAGAGCTCTCTTGCCGGCTATAGGCAGCCGCCTTCTCCTTATGTGCTCACATGGATTTTTCTGGGTGCATGCGCATCAAAAGAGAGAGAGAGAGAGAGAGATATCCTTTTCTTGTAAGACCAGCAATCCTATATGATTAGAACTCCACCCTCTTGACTTAATTTAATCTTAATTATTTCCTTTTTTTAAGATTTTATTTATTTATTTGTCAGAGAGAGGGAGAGAGCACAAGTTGGAGAGCAGCAGGCAGAGAGAAAAGCAGGCTCCTTGACCAGCAAGGAGCCCAATTCAGGACTCGATCCCAGGACCCTGGTATCATGACCTGAACTGAAGGCAGACGCTTAACTGACTAAGCCACCCTGGAGTCCCAACCTTGATTATTTCCTGAAAACCCTATATCCAAGTACAGTTACATTGGAAATTAGGACTACACCATAGGAATTGGGGTGAGGAGGACACAATTCAGTCCATAACAATGTATAATAGTATATTCTGTCATATTCATGTAGAGAAGTAATAAGCAGTTAAAATATCACTAATTCAGCCTGGCCCCAATCTTTTCTATGTATTCTCATTTTAGAGTTGGTGTCTTTGACCTTGCTCTTTAGGCTGAGTTCTCAAGGTCAGAAAAATATGTTGACTTATCACTAGTAACCCATAAATCAGCATCCACTTTCCCGTTCCTCTTGATTTGCATAAGGAGCCTCTTGTTCCAGCCCGACAGTAGTAGAAATAGAAATGTACCAATTAAATGATTGTTCTGCTTATCAAAATCCTCATTAGAATCTATTGGGCAGGAAGTAATTTTCATCTCTCTCACTTTCATGAATATACATAGGATTGAAACACTGAAACCAAACACACATCAGTCAGATTTTATAACCAATGTGAGGGTGGATCTAATTTATCTTTAAAACATTTTAGGGCCCGGAAAAAGGGCGGGGGGAACAGAGAGAGATGACAAAGTCACCAAATGTTTTTACAATGCCTAATAGTTTGGAAAGAACACACATATATATTTTTCTTTGTGAAGGAGGTGTTTTTAGCTATCATTACTTCACAGAAAAGACTCTGAAATGTTCATTTCCCTCCAAGATAATCAGCTCTTAAATCACCAGTGGAGTTAATTCCATTTACTAATGCTAGAATCTGTGTGTCTCCCTAGTCACTAACTGCCTCAAAAAGTCAAAAGCTTAATTTTTATTTTGCTCTGCATTTTACACATTATTTTGACATATATTAATTTTATCTGCTCACAACAGTCCTGTGAGGTGGGCATAAGAAAGTTGAGGATTAAGTGCTTTCAGGAGACTAACTCGGAGAAGGCTCCAACTGATAGAGTTTAATTCTGAGCATCAAAGAGCCCATCATCATAGGATTCACAGCATCCAATGCACTCCAATGGATATCCATCCCTGAAGGCTGGCATGCCCACCTTCTTTCTCCTGCTTTTCCTGTCTGGTGTCTATTTCTCTCTCAAGGTGCAAGTATTCTGGGAAACAGCCCAGTCACTTGGCTGCTTAAGATGTCCTTCTCTGGGATTGTTGGTTCTTAATAAATAGAGCAAGATTTCACTAATCATTCTATAGCGCAATTGTGGGTTTGGGAATATGTCCCTCCCACTAGCGTGTGAAAGCCTTGAGGGCAGAGACATTAGGACTTGCATCATCCTTTCTGCTACACTTGACCTGGGACATGGCATGTGTTCAATGCATATTTATCATATTTATTGAATAAATTGGAATGGGAAATATATTTAGGAATCATCTACCATAGCAACCCCTCCTCAGTAGATTCCCCACTTCCTAGCATAAAGATACATAGCTAAAAAGTCATTAAGATAGATTCCCCACTTCCTAGCATAAAGATACATGGCTAAAAAGTCATTAAGATAGTATTCTGTACCGTATTAGTCAGGTTCTCCAGGTATCTCAGTTCCTACTATAACAAAATATCACAACTGTGTGGCTTAAACAACATAAATTTATTTCTCATAGTTCTAGAGGCTGGAAGTTCAACACCAGAGTGCCATCATGGTCAGTAAAGGTACTCTTCCAAGGACTTTGCAGACTTCTGATTGTATCCTCCCATGGCACAGGGGGATAGATATTTCTCTGGACCCTCTTTGGCAAGGTGCTAATCTTCATGAGTGTTCCAATCTCATAACTTAAGCACCTCCCAAAGGCCCCACCTCCTAACACCACCACATTGGGTGTTAAGATTTCAACATATAAAGTTTGGGGAGATACAACTGTTCAGACTATAACACCAGGAAAACAGAACCAACAGTGTGTGTGAAAGAGGGAAAGGCATTGACAGAGAGAGATTTTAAGCAATTGACTCATGAGATTGTAGAAGCTGGCAAAATCTGGAGGAAAGCCAACAAGCTAGAGACCCAGGCAAGAGTCAAAGTTCCAATTCCAGTCCAAAGGCAAACTTCTGACAGAGTTTCTGTTTCTCAAGGGAGGTCAATCTTTTTTCTCTTAAGGCCTTCAAGTGCTTGGATGAGGCCCATCCACATCATAGTAGATACACAAGGTGTAGTGATTTAAATGTTAATTTCATCTTTAAAATACTTTTAAAAAACATCTAGAATAATTTTTTTTTATTTATTTTCAGCATAACAGTATTCGTTGTTTTGTACCACACCCAGTGCTCCATGCAGTCCATGCCCTCTCTAATACCCACCACCTGGTTCCCCCAACCTCCCACCCCCCCACCTCTTCAAACCCTTCAGATTGTTTTTCAGAGTCCATAGTCTCTCATTGTTCACCTCCCCTTCCAATTTCCCCCAACTGCCTTCTCCTAACTCCCCATGTCCTCCATGCTATTTGTTATGCTCCACAAATAAGTGAAACCATATGATAATTGACTCTCTCTGCTTGACTTATTTCACTCAGCATCATCTCTTCCAGTCCTGTCCATGTTGCTACAAAAGTTGGGTATTCATCCTTTCTGATGGAGGCATAATACTCCATAGTGTATATGGACCACATCTTCCTTATCCATTCGTCCGTTGAAGGGCATCTTGGTTCTTTCCACAGTTTGGCGACCGTGGCCATTGCTGCTATAAACATTGGGGTACAGATGGCCCTTCTTTTCACTACATCTGTATCTTTGGGATAAATACCCAGTAGTGCAATGGCAGGGTCATAGGGAGGCTCTATTTTTAATTTCTTGAGGAATCTCCACACTGTTCTCCAAAGAGGCTGCACCAACTTGCATTCCCACCAACAGTGTAAGAGGGTTCCCCTTTCTCCACATCCCCTCCAACACATGTTGTTTCCTGTCTTGCTAATTTTGGCCATTCTAACTGGTGTAAGGTGATATCTCAATGTGGTTTTAATTTGAATCTCCCTGATGGCTAGTGATGATGAACATTTTTTCATGTGTCTGATAGCCATTTGTATTTTTAACCAAATATCTTGGTAACCTGGCCCAGCCAAGCTGACATAAATTAACTGCCATTTATAGAATCATCCTTAAGAACAAAAATGTAGCCTTTGAGGAGCTAGATTCCAAAGGCGAGGGCATATGCATGGAATGGAATGCTAACTCAGACACTTACTGAAGTAAAACCCTATTGTTCCACATTGGAACACAGACTTGCCCCAGAGGATGTGAAAGAACTGAGTCCAATAAGGACAAAGTGGTTTAAGGTAAAGTGGGGTTTCTCAGCCTCAATTCTACAGACATTTTGGACTAGATGATTTTTTATTAGAAAACAAGGGATCAACCTTTGCAATGTATCATATTTATCAGCCTCTCAGTCCTCTACCCACTAGATGTCAGCAGTACCCTCCCCAGGTTGTGACAGCAACAACTCTCCTCAGATATTGATACATGTACCAGGGGAGAGAAAATAGCCTCCAGTGGAGAACCATTGAGTTAGGTGTGGAGCTGCAGGGAACTCTAAACCACTTTTGTCCTTTCTTTGCTCACTGACCATTGTGACAGAAAGACAGCCTTAAAAGTAAGAACTCCATGGTGGTGTCTGAGTGGCTCAGTCAGTTAGGCATCCAACTCGATTTCAGCTCATGTCATGATCTCAGGGTTTTGAGATCAAGCCCCACATCAAGCTCTGCAATGTGTGTGGAGCCTGCTTAGGATTCTCTCCCCCTCCCTCTGTTCCTCCTCCCTACCCACTTCACTCTCTCTTCCTCCCTCTCAGAAACAAAAACAAAACTAAGAGCCAAACATTCTTGGATTCAAATCCTAGCTCTTTCACCTGCTGGCTCATGCAAGATGCTTACTTCATTTTCCTCTGCAGAATGAAAATGGCAACAGCCTTCCAGGGTTTTATGAAGCACAATGTGTAGCACGTGGAGATGCTTATTAATATTAGTTTTCTTCTTTCTTAAGTAACCTAATTGTCTTTCCATGTGCTTCCAGTGCTTTCTACTCATTTCATTGGTTGATTTTTTTCTATCTCTGCACCAATAGCACACTCCTTTGAACCACTACAATGCTAATTAAAATTCTGCTGTGTGTGTACATGTGTGTAAATTGATAAACTAATTCCAAAAATATATGGAGTCACAAAGATAAAAGAGAGTAGTTTATGCTCTTAGATATAAAGCCTTATTATAAAGCTAGAATAAATATAACAATGTGAGAGAAACACAAGTGTAAACAATTAGACTAATGCACCAAAATAGGATATTTAATATAAGTTCCATGCATTTATGACCAAAGTGAAAGGACAGTGTAGAAAAACATTCTTTTAAATAAAAGGTATTAATCAGTTGAATATCTATGTAGATGATATAAATTTCAATTCCCATATATAAAAGACAAATTCCAGATCCATTTACATGTGAAGCATAAATCAATAAAGCTTCTAGAAGGTATAGTATATTTATGATCTTTGAGTAAATAAAAATTTCCTAAAGAAGACTAACTATAGAGGAAACAATGACAAATGTAGACTATATTTGTGTTAAAAATTTCTGGCATTCACAGGATACTATTAGGAAATGAAAGGCAAGCCAGGGACTGGCAGAAGATCCTATACATATCAGTAGGAAAGGACTCATACCTAGAATATATAAAGAACTCCTACAAAGCAGTAAGAAAATGATGCCTGGATGGCTCAGTCCATTAATCATCTGCCTTGGCTCAGGTCATGATCCCAGTGTCCTGGGATCAAGCCTCACATCAGGCTCCCTGCTCAGAGGGAAGCCTGCTTCTCCCTCTGCCTGCCTCTCTCTCTCAGATAAATAAAATCTTTTTTTTTTTAAACAGTAAGAAGAAGACAAACAACCTTACAGAAGACAGGACAAATGATTTGAACAGACACTTACAAGAAAGATACATTCGAATGGTCAGTATACATGAACATGCGTTTGACCTCATTAGTAATGAGAGAAATGTAAATTAAGGTCATGAGAAACCACCTCATATTCACACAATAAGTAAAATTTTAAAACTTCTTTTAAAAAAAAGATCTTATTTATTTATTTGACAGAGATCACAAGTAGGCAGAGAGTGGGGGGGAAAGGAGGCTCCCCGCCAAGCAGAGAGCCTGATGTGGGGCTTGATCCCAGTACCCTAGGATCATGACCTGAGCCGAAGGCAGAAGTTTTAACCCACTGAGCCACCCAGGCACCCCTAAAACTTCTTCTTTAAAAAAGATTTTATTTATCTATTTGACAGAGTGAGAGAGAGAGAGCACAAGCAGGTGGAATGGCAGAATGGGCGAAGGAGAAGGAGGCTCCCCAACTGAGCATGAAACCCAATGAGGTGCTCTATCCCAGGACCCTGGGATCATGACATGAGCTGAAGGCAGACACTGAATGTAATGAGCCACCCAGGAGCCCCAGTTTTAAACTTCTAATAACATCGTGTTGGTAAAAATGTAGAGCACTTGGAACTCCAGTATCCTATTGGGAATATTGTTAGAACCACTTTGAAAGTTAGTGTTAATTTGTTATGGTTGAAAAAAATATAACCCCTGCTAATGCAGAGATGGCATTCCCAGATACATAACAAGTGAACTGAGTGCAAATCGGCCAAAAAAACATGCAGAAGACTGCTCAAATTAATATGCAATAATCAAAAACTGGGTGAGGAAGGAAATAGGATTCCAACAATAGAATAAGTAAATTGTGGCATAATTACACACTGCAGTACTACATGACAATAAGAATGAGAAAGACTGCAGCTTCATGCAACAACACAAGTAAATCTCACAAACATGTTAAACAAAAGAAGCCAGACCCTAAAATAATCCATGCGGTATGATGCCATTTGCGTGGAATTCAAAATCTGGCAAAACCAATCCATGATAGAAGGAGGCAGGATAGTTTTTACATTTGGGAGGGACATGATAAGCACTTCTAAGGTTATAGGATATTTTATTTCTTGCCCCTGGTTATAACTATTCCAGTGGGTTCCTTTCATAAAAAATTATCAAACTATAAAGTTAGAATATAAAGTGCATTTTGCTTGCATGTTACATTTTAATACAAAAATTAAGTATTTCACATAGTTCCAGGCTAGAGACACAGAAAGACATAATAAAAGTATTTGGTACTAGCAAATACAGAAAGGGAATTTTATATGTTTTCTATCATTTTATCCACCACTCAGAGGAGGAGTAGCAAGAATTGAGTTTTACTTGATTCTCATATATGTCAGTATCTAGAATAGTAAATATTTGGTGATGAACTTATATAGCAGGGGTCTCAAATATGATCACTGATTTTGTGTGGGAAAAGAGTCAGTGGTCAGTGGAATTGTAAAGACGTGACTTCAGCATCTTCTGTCCTACTTACTGGTCAGACATTTGTTCATTCACCTTCCAAAAAAATCCCTCACCATGCTCCTGTGGATGAGTTGACAGTGGAAATGTAGACACGCAGAAAACAAAATAGAGGGCATGCTGAAAGATTAGCTTATGTATTTTTAAGTGCATTATAAAGAAAGGATAATACTAGGTAAGATATATAGAAGACAGAACAAAAAGAATTGCCAAATGAAAATTTTTTATTAGAATAAACTCACTATGAAAAAATAATGTGGACTTGAGCTCAAAAAACAAGAGCTAATGTGTTACATACCAGAAACACTTCTAAAATGAAGAAGCAGAAATGTCAAAATAAAAAAATGGTCAATGAACTACCAAATGCAAAGAACAAAGCAGTGGAGCTCTTATAAATAGTAATAAATGAAGTTTAATTCAGAGTAAAATGCATCAAATTGCATAAAATAGGGTACTTTTTTAAAATAAAGAGTATTTTTAAAAGAATTATTAAATTACTTGATGAATATGTAGCAGACCTCTATGAACCAAGTTATTTGGCATCCAAATTCATAAAGCAAAACCTAAAGGGAATATAAAGAATGAAGATAGGAATATAATAAAACTTAAATGTTTTAATTCATCTCCTTTAGCCCATATTAGATTGAAGAAACCAATAGTTAAGTGAGGCTATAGAAGATCTAAGTAAAAAAAGAAAAGAAGAAAAAAGAAAAGAAAAAGAAGAAAAGAATTAGAGTCTCTTTATTTATGACTCACTTAATGCCCCAAATTTGGAGAATAGAACATTTGCCTTCAACAGCCATTTGGAGAACAGTGTGGAGATTCCTCAAGAAATTAAAAATAGAGCCTCCCTATGACCCTGCCATTGCACTACTGGGTATTTACCCCAAAGATACAGATGTAGTGAAAAGAAAGGCCATCTGTACCCCAATGTTTATAGCAGCAATGGCCATGGTCGCCAAACTGTGGAAAGAACCAAGATGCCTTTCAACGGACGAATGGATAAGGAAGATGTGGTCCATATACACTATGGAGTATTATGCCTCCTTCAGAAAGGATGAATACCCAACTTTTGTAGCAACATGGACGGGACTGGAAGAGATGATGCTGAGTGAAATAAGTCAAGCAGAGAGAGTCAATTATCATATGGTTTCACTGATTTGTGGAGCATAACAAATAGCATGGAGGACAAGGTGAGTTAGAGAGGAGAAAGCAGTTGAGGGAAATTGGAAGGGGAGGTGAACCATGAGAGACTATGGACTCTGAAAAACAATCTGAGGGTTTTGAAGGGGCGGGGGGTGGGAGGTTGGGGGAACCAGGTGGTGGGTATTGGAGAGGGCATGGATTGCATGGAGCACTGGGTATGGTGCAAAAACAATGAATATTGTTATGCTGAAAATAAATTTAAAATTTTTTTTAAAAAAGAGCCTATGAAACATTTATGAAAATCAGTTACTATATTAGGATACAAAGAAAACTGCAATAAATTTTGAAAGGAATAAAGACTACAGATAAATGATCACAGGGCAATACAATTTTTTAATTAATATCAAACTAGAGGGAATATCGCATCTCACAAAAAAAGTATAAAACTTTCTGAAATAATTTGTAAATCAAAAAAGTAAATAGGGGCACTTGGGTGGTACAGTTTGCTAAGCCTCTGACTCTTGACTTTGGTTCAGGTATTGATCTCTGGGTCATGAGATCAAGGTCCACGTTGGGCTCCACACTCGGCATGGAGTCAGCTTGAGATTCTCTCTCCCTCTGCCCCTCCCACTCATGTTCTGTCTCTCAAATAAATAAATCTTTTAAATAAATAAGTAACAATTAATACATGACTGAAAATGTATAATGCTGAAAACATGCAACAGAACCTGTAGGATTTAGTTATAGCAAAAACTAATTACAGCAATATTAAGAAGGAAAAAAATGTAAATAAATACATTAAGCATTCTTCTGAAGAAGTTAGATAAACAACACATTAGCCTAAGTGAAGGGGAAAAAAGGAATTTACAAAGTTAAATAAGTTAATAAAACAGGCAATTAAAAAACCAGCAGGGGTGCCTGGGTGGCTCAGTGGGTTAAAGCCTCTGTCTTTGGCTCAGGTCATGATCCCATGGTCCTGGGATCAAGCCCCACATGGGACCCTCTGCTCAGCAGGGAGCCTTCTTCCCCCTCTCACTCTCTGCCTGCCTCTCTGTCTACTTGTGATCTCTGTCAAATAAATAAATAAAATCTTTAAAAAATTTTAAAGACAGTAGGACTAATACACTTAAAAACTTCATCTTTAGGAGATAAAGGGCAATGAACCAGATAAAACATAATCAAATCTAATTGAGAAAACAAACACAAATACAAATACAAACACAAATACGAAAACAATGACTTTTTTTATATGTAGAGTGAATAACAAAAGTTAAAAAAAGATTATTTTGCTAGGTGGAAAAAATAATCTTCTAGGAAAATGTATACTGCCAACCCTCACTCCAGAAGGTATAGAGCATGCACGCAGACCAGTCATTATAGAAGAAATAAGGAAATTTGTCAAAACAATCACTTCCCCCAACCAACAAAGCATTAAGCCCACATTGTTCTATAGATAATTCCAACCATGACAGAACAGAGAACAAGAAGAATTCTTTTCCAGCTTTATTGAGATATTATTGACATTTAAGGTATACAACATCTTGATTTAATGTATGCGCATTGTATTCTCAGAACATGAAATGATTACCACAATACTAAAAAAGCTGAACTAAAAAAAAAAAAATAGGGAGTATAAAGGTAGTTGGCCACAGCTGGGGTGTGGGACATGGGGAGGTGATGGTCAAAGGGTACAAACCTCTAGCTAAGAAAGGAGTAAGTTCTGGGCATCTAATGTACAGTATGATGACTATAATTAAAAGACTATTTTAAGAGGTGCCTGGGTGGTTGTCTTTGGCTCAGGTCATGATTTCAGGATCCTGGGAGTGAGCCCCACATCAGGCTCCTTGCTCAACAGAAGCCTGCTTCTCCCTATTCCTTCTCTCTTTCTTCTCTCTCTCTCTCTCTCTCTGTCAAATAAAAAAAAAATCTTTTTTTGAAGACTATTTTAAATGTTTCAGTGGCAAAGATTATAAAATATTTTATTTTATTTTAATGAATCTAAGGATGATGATAAATGCATGGGGAACATTTTTAATGAGAGCGATAGTGAGAGAGAAGTGTTCTTCAATAATTTTAGAGTGCAACTAGATATTTATCCAAAGGATACAAACATAGTGATTCAAAGGGGAACCTGCACCCCAATGTTTATAACAATGTCCACAGTAACCAAACAATGGAAAGAGCCCAAATGTTCATTGACAGATGAATGGATACAGAAGATGTGGTGTATGTATATAATGGAATATTTTCCAGCCATCAAAAAGAATGAAGTCTTGCATTCCCACCAACAGTGTAAGAGGGTTCCCCTTTCTCCACGTCCCCTCCAACACATGTTGTTTCCTGTCTCAGCCTCTTTGGAGAACAGTGTAGAGATTCCTCAAGAAATTAAAAATAGAACTTCCCTATGACCCTGCAATTGCACTACTGGGTATTTATCCCAAAGATACAGATGTAGTGAAAAGAAGGGCCATCTTTGTTTATAGCAGCAATGGCCACGGTCGCCAAACTGTGGAAAGAACCAAGATGCCCTTCAACGGACGAATGGATAAGGAAGATGTGGTCCATATACACTATGGAGTATTATGCCTCCATCAGAAAGGATGGATACCCAACTTTTGTATCAACATGGACGGGACTGGAAGAGATGATGCTGAGTGAAATAAGTCAAGCAGAGAGAGTCAATTATCATATGGTTTCACTGATTTGTGGAGCATAACAAATAGCATGGAGGACATGGGGAGTTAGGAGAAGGCAGTTGGGGGAAATTGGAAGGGGAGGTGAACAATGAGAGACTATGGAGTCTGAAAAACAATCTGAAGGGTTTGAAGAAGTGGGGGGTGGGAGGTTGGGGGAACCAGGTGGTGGGTATTAGAGAGGGCACGGACTGCATGGAGCACTGGGTGTGGTACAAAATGAATGAATACTGTTATGCTGAAAATAAATAACAAATTTAAAAAAAAAAAGAATGAAGTCTTACCATTTGGAAGGACATAGATGGAACTGGATGGTATAATTCTAAGTGAAATAAGTCAGAAAGACAAATATGATTTCACTCAGATGTGGAATTTAAGAAACAAAACAGAGGATCATAGTGGAAGGGAAGGAAAAATAAAACAAGACAAAATCAGAGAGGGAGACAAACCTTCAGGGACTCTTCACTCTGGGAAACAAACTGAGGGTTGCTGGAGGAGAGTTGGGCGAGTAACTGGGTGAGGGAAATGAAGGAGTGCACTTGAAGTAATGAGCACTGAATGTTATAAGCAACTGATGAATCACTGACTTCTACCTCTGAAATTAATAACACACAATTTTTAAAAATTTTAAAAAGAAACATAAAATAAAAAATATAAAATAAAATAACCTTAGAGTGTAGCTCTATGAAATACATAAAATCCAGAGACAGGGGCGCCTGGGTGGCTCAGTGGGTTAAGGCCTCTGCCTTCCGCTCAGGTCATGATCCCAGGGTCCTGGGATTGAGCCCCTCGTTGGGCTCTCTGCTCAGCAGGGAGCCTGCTTCCCTCTTTCTCTGTCTCTGCCTGCCTCTCTGCCTACTTGTGGCCTCTGTCTGTCAAATAAATAAATAAATAATCTTTAAAAAAAAATCCAGAGACAATTAAGGAATTAATCCTTTGACTATACAAGAGTTAAAAATCTCTGCATAGAAAAATTGCCATAAAGTCAAAGACAAAAAGCAAACAGGAAAGGAAATATTTCCAAGAAAATACTAGGTAGTATCTATGTAAGTATGAGTTCCAAATAAATAAGAAACTAGCAGAAAAACAGGCATAGGACAAGGAAAGAAATTTCACAGGAAAAATTAAACTTTTAAACATATGAACATTTAAACATATGAACACGAGCTTAATGTTTGTCATAAATTTTAAAATGTAACAAAACAATAATGGGCTATTATTTTTTATTTATCTATTTGACAAAGATTGTAAAGTTGGCATGTGGGAGGGGTTATTGATGAGAGAGTAAATCAGTTTGAAAGGTAACTTGGAAATATGTAGTAAAATTAAAATTTCTTAAGCCCATCAATTCATCTATCCCATTTTTTATTATTATTATGTTATATTAGTCATCATACAGTATGTCATTGGTTTTTGATGTAGTGTTCTATGTTTCATGTTTGCAAATAACACCCAGTGGTGTTCATTGTTTACTTATAACACCCAGTGCTCCATGCAATATGTGCCCTCCGTAATACCTATCACCGAGCTAACCCACCCTCCCCACACATCCATGCTATTCCTTATGTTCCACAAATAAATGAAGCCATATGATAATTGACTTCCTCTACTTGACTTATTTCATTTAGCATATTCTCCTCCAGTTCCATCCATGTTGATGGAAATGTTGGGTATTCATTCTCTCTGATGGCTGAGTAATATTCCATTGTGTATATGGACCACATCTTCTTTATCCATTCATCTGTTGAAGGGCATCTTGTCTCTTTCCAGAGTTTGGCTATTGTGTACATTGCTGCTATGAACATTGGAGTGCATGTGGCCCTTCATTTCACTACATCTGTATCTTTGGGGTAAATAACCAGTAGTGCAATTGTTGGGTCATAGGGTAACTCTATTTTTAACTTTTTGAAGAAATTCCACACTGTTTTCTGAAGTGGTTATACCAACTTGTATTCCCACCAACAGTTTAAGGGGGTTCCCCATCCTCCACAAATGTTATAAGGTCAATGTTTGCTATTTCTTGCCTTGTCAATTTTTGCCATTCTAACTAGTGTGAAGTGGTATCTCAATGTGGTTTTGATTTGAATTTCCCTGATGGCTAATAATGATGAACATTTTTTCCTGTGTCTGTTAGCCATTTGTGTGTCTCCTTTGGAGAAGGGTCTGTTTATGTCTTCTGCCAATTTTTTGACTTGATTATTTGGTTTTTGGGTATGGAGTTTGAGAATTTCTTTATAGATTTTGGATATCAGCCCTTTATCTGTAGTGTCATTCCAGCAATCCCATTTCAAGGCATTTATCCTACAGATGCCATCCACACAAAGAAATATATAGAAGAGTATTTATTGCAATGTTGCCTGTATTCGAAAAGTCTAGAAATAACCTAATGCCTATCAAGAGAGAACTGTTTCAGTACATTTTGGCACATCCATACACAATGAAACATACTTCAGTCACATCTTGTAAGTATTGATAGGACATATTCTCTACATCAATTACCAAGGGGAAAAAAATACAAGACCAGAGTGCACACCATGAACATATAAGATATATCAAATATATATGCATCAGTTATATTTAAGAATAATAAGACTATGGTTAGAGTAGTTGGCTCTTGGAGGGGTCTAGGAAACTGAAGATCTATGTTGGCAGAGAAAGATTTACTTTTCACTGTATATCCCCTCGAATTTTCTCATATGTATGTGTTCATGTTTTTATGAAATTCCTTAAAAGCAATAACCAGTGATAAACATAATGCACCCATGGTAATTCTGATACAAAGCCAGGTTTCAACCCGCTTGTCCTAGACTAAATCTGTGCTCACTCATTTGGCATCCCTCAGCCTAATCCCAGAGGAAGTGAGGATGAGCCACAGGTTACTGTGGCCTCTAGACAAGTAATGATTACAGGTGTTATGCTGTGGGCCAGGGCCTCTGCTAAACCCTTTACACCCATGGTCTCATTGGGTCTTCATCATGAACCTCTAGAATGAATACTAATAAGGTTCTCATTTTTCTGTGCAGACCATGAGGAGTAGAGTCTGGATTCTGAAACAAGTCTGCCTACTTACTTCCAGTCTTGCTGCCTATCTTGGAATCATAAAAAGTAGCCATCATTTCCCTGTGCAGAAAACAATAAATTAGCATAATGTTTCAATTCCATTCAAAGCAAAAAAGTTTTACAGAATGTCTACCTATAGGGCCAAGACCTGGAATGGAATGTTCACCCACTTAGGCCAGGACTCCTACACTTAACAGCTATTGCCACATAGTAGCTATTATTTGAGGCTTTAGACAAGTCTATTTACCTTATCATCTGTAAAATGGGTACTGTATGGTATGGAGTTTTAACTTGCTTCCTTACTATTCATCAAAAATGGGGAAATGGAGAGGAGAAGGGAGTTGGGGGAAATTGGAGGGGGAGATGAACCATGAGAAACTATGGACTCTGAAAAACAATCTGAGGGTTTCAAAGGGGCGGGGGGTAGGAGGTTGGGTGAGCCTGGTGGTGGGTATTATGGAAGGCACTTATTGCATGGAGCACTGGGTGTGGTGCATAAACAATTAATTCTGGTGTACTGAAAATAAATTTTAAAAAATTAAAAATTATTTAAAACTGTATGAAATAAATATTGATATGTTCCCCATTTTACATAAGGTGTTTGATTCTATGAGTGATCAGGTGTATTATAGTAAACAGCCACACTCAATCTGCCAAGGCTTCCAGGGATGGAGACTGTAAGTAACTCCTAATAATGAGCAGGACATTTGGAAGTGATGTAGAAACACACTAACTTCTAAGAGAAGGGGTCCATTAAGACGATAAAGCCCTGAAGTCTATGTATTAAAATTCTTGATTTCTACCATGTTCTTTCCATTCTAAATAATTATTCCTCATGAAGAAGGTAAATTCTAAAACTTGGCAGCCATCACATTTAGAACTGCCAAGAAAAAGATGTGTAACTGTCAACCAACCAAGTCCAGAACTGAAAAAATTTCCACTGCTTTCCCCAACAATCATTGACTGAGACCAATTTATATGCCAGTTACGGTGCAGTAGGATATGACTTAAGTTCTGCCACTAGACTGTGAGTTCCTCAAGAGTATGCATGGCTCTTTCACCACTGCTTTGTGTCTTGTACAGCAAACATTTGTTCATAACCAGTTGGATGGATGTATGGAAGGAAGGATGGATGGATGGATAAATGAATAATTATAGATTTTTTTACTGAAAATGGCAACTACATATCTTAGTTTGTAATATAAAATATAATCATTTTATAAAAGGCCATTGGTAGAAGGAAAAAGGCATAGGATTTGGAGTTCAGAAGTTTGGCATTAAAACTTCAGGTACTTACTAGTGCTATTACTCTCAGCAATTTATATATACTCAATGAACTACAACCTCCTCCTCTTTAAAATGTAAAATATTAACACACAATAGTGGTATCTTCTAAAATAGTTAGTTTCCGCAGTCTGTGCATAAGACAAAAAGCAAAATTACCCTTGAAAACCTCACCCACAGAATATCATATACAGGGACACCTGGGGGACTCAGCGGGTTAAGCCTCTGCCTTCAGCCCGGGTCATGGTCTCAGGGTCCTGGGATTGAGCCCCACATCAGGCTCTCTGCTCAGTGGGGAGCCTGCTTCCCCTCCTCTCCCTCCTCTCTCTCCTGCTCTGCCTACTTGTGATCTCTCTCCCTCTGTCAAATAAATAAATAAAATATTTTTTAAAAGAATATCATATACATAGCTTTGTGGTACTATGTGTCTTCCCTATACAGAGCCAGCTTCTCCTACAGTACTAGTTCATAGTCTCTTTGATTGAGTACCAGAAAAATAGGTCAAATTTTAGAGCCAAGTGGTATTAAAAAAAAAAAAGTGCCTTTGCTTTTTTTTGGCCCAGATTATGAAATTGATTTTAATAATTGTGCATATGGTATAACTCTTCTCTATGTACTTTCATTTTTGATATATTGGCTTTGTTGAGATATAATTAACATACCATACTACTCAATTTTAAATTATACAACTCAGTGGTTTTTAGTATGTTTACTGAGTTATATAATGACCACCACTGTATACACTGAGAACATTTTCATTATTCCATACTTTTGTAATCACTCCTTCTTCTTCCCTCTCCTCAACCACTGAAAACCACTAATCTACCTACTGACCAGATAGATTTGCTTGTTCTGGACATTTCATATAAATATCATCAGATAATATATGCTCTTTCTTGTTTGGCTTCCTTCATTTAACAAAATGCTTTCAACATTCACCCTCACTGTAGCATGTCTCATAACTTCATGCCTTTCATGTGGACATAAGTTTTAATTCTTCAGAGGAACTGCCAAACTGTTCCCCAAAGTGGATTCATCATTTTGCATTCTTACCAACAATGCATGAGGGTGCCAATTTCTCCACATCCTCAACCAACACTTGTTATTGCCTGACTTCTTAGGTCGAGCTCTTCAAGAGATACAAAGTAGTAAATAGTTTATATGAGCTTTGTGACATATATGTATTTGCTCATAGGGTTATTGTACAGATATAAAAGCCTGTTTTAACCAGTGAACAGCTACAAAATATTTGTATTATTGTCGCTATGGTGTTAAGATGCAAGATTCATCATTATAAAAAAAATACATATAAGAAAAAAGAAGCTCTCTCTGACAAATATAGAAAACAAAATTTTTGGAAGAGTATCTGAGGGCCCATAGAATTAAAAAGAGATATGGAGAACGTGGCTCAGAAGATAGACAGGACCCAATGACAAGCCAGAGGGAATCTGGTACCCAACCCCCTGACACTATGTTCTCAGCAGCCACCATTGTAGAAGTTGCTGTGCCCAAGGTTGCAGAAGTTGCTGCCTGTGTTCTGCTCTAGGAATCTGATGGATTCCTGCCTCACATTTAGGTCATTCATCCATTTAGAGTCTATTTTGGGGTATGGTGGAAGGAAATGGTCCAGTTTCATTCTTCTGCATGTGGCTGTACAATTTTCCCAACACTATCTGTTAAAGAGATTGTCTTTTTTCCATTGGTTATTCTTTCCTGCTTTGTCAAAGATTAGTTGACCATAGAATTGAGGGTCCATTTCTGGGTTTTCTATTCTGTTTCTTTGATCTATATGTCTGTTTTTGTGCCAGTACCATACTGTCTTGATTACAGCTTTATAAGAGAGCTTGAAGTCTGACATTGTGATGCTACCAGCCTTGGTTTACTTTTTTAACATTCCTTTGGCTATTGGGGTCTTTTCTGGTTCCATACTTATTTTAGGATCATTTGTTCTATTTATGTGAAAAAAGTTGATGGTATTTTGATAGGGATTGCTTTAAATGTATAGATTCCTCTAGGAAGCATAAACATTTTAACAATATTTGTTCTTCCAATCCATGAGCATGGAATATTTTTCATTTCTTTTTGTCTTCCCCAATTTTTTTCATGAGTGTTCTATAGTTTTCTAAGTATAGATTCATTGACTCTTAGGTGCAGTTTATTCCTAGGTATCTTACGGTTTTGATACAATTTAAAATGAGATAGACTCTTGGGGCGCCTGGGTGGCTCAGTGGGTTAAGCCGCTGCCTTCGGCTCAGGTCATGATCCCAGGTCCTGGGTTCAAGCCCCACATCAGGCTTTCTGCTCAGCAGGGAGCCTGCTTCCTCCTCTCTCTCTGCCTGCCTCTCTGCCTACTTGTGATTTCTCTCTATCAAATAAATAAATAAAATCTTTAAAAAAAATAAAATAAAAATAAAATGAGATAGACTCTTTAATTTCTCTTTCTCCTGTCCCACTATTAGTGTATGAAAATGCAGCTGATTTTTGTGTATTCATGTTATATCCTGCCACTTTGTTACATTCCTGTATGAGTTCTAGCAATTTGGTTTAAAGTCTTTTGGGTTTTCCACAGAGTACCAAGTCATCTATGAGAAGTGAGAGTTTGACTTCTACTTTGCTGATTTAAATGTCTTTTATTTCTTTTTGTTGTCTGATTGCTGAGACTAGGAGTATGTTAACAACAGTGGTGAAAGTGGGCATCCTTGCCATGACCCTGATAAAAGGCCTCAATTTTTCCCCATTGAGAACGATATTCTCTGTGGGCTTTTTGCATATGGCTTTTATGATGTTGAGATAGATTCCCTCTATCCCTACACTGTGAAGAGTTTGAATCAAGAAAGAAAGCTGTACTTTATCAAATGCTTTTTCTGCAACTATTGAGAGGACCATATCATTCTTGTCATTTTGTTTATTAATGTAGCGTATCAAGTTGATTGATTTATGGATACTGAACCACCCTTGAAGCCCAGGAATAATTACCACTTGGGCATGGTGAGTAATCCTTTTAATGTACTGTTGGAACCTGTTGATTAGTATCTTAGTCAGAATTTTGGCACCCATGGTCATCAGGGATATTGTAATTTCATTTTTTAGTGAGTTCTTTGTCTGGTTTTGGGATCAAGACAATGCTGGCCTCATAGAACAAGTTTTTAAGTTTCCCTTCCATTTCTATTTTTTGAAACAGTTTCAGAATAGGTATTAGTTCTTCTTTTTAAATGTTTGGTAGAATTCCCCTGGGAAGTCATCTGGCCCTGTGCTTTTTTTCTTTGGGAGATTTTTGATTGCTGCTCCAATTTCCTTACTGGTTATTGGTCTGTTCGGGTTTTCTATTTCTTCCTGATTCAATTTTAGTAGTCTATATGTTTCTAGGAATGCATCCATTTCTTCCAGATTGCCTGATTTGTTGGCATACAGTAGCTCATAATATGTTCTTATAATTGTTTATATTTCTTTGGTGTTGGTCATGATCTCTCCTCTTTCATTCATGATTTTATTAATTTAGGTTCTCTCTCTCTCTCTCTCTCTCTCTCTCTCTGATAAGTCTGGCTGGGGATTTATGAATATTATTAATTCTTTGAAAGAACCAGCTCCTAGTTTTATTTATATTTCTACTGTCCTTTTGATTTCTATTTATTGAGTTCTGCTCTAATCTTTATTATTTCTCATCTCCAGCCTGGTTTGGGCTTTGTTTATTGTTCTTTCTCAGCTCCTTTAGGAGGCTAGTTAGGTTGTGTATTTGAGACTTTTCTTGTTTTTTGACAAAGGCCTGTATTGCTAGGACTTCCCTCTTAGGACTGCCTTTGCTGCATCCCAAAGGTTCTGAACAGTTGTGTTTTCATTTCTGCTTCAGTGAATTTTTTAAATTTTTCTTTAGTATTCTGGTTGACCCATTTTTCTTTAGTATGATGCCTTTTTAACCTCCATGTATTTGAGCTCCTTCCATAATTTCTCTTGTGATTGAATTCAAGCTTGAAAGCATTGTGGTATGAAAATATGCAAGGAATTATCCCAATGTTTTGGTACCAGTTGAGATCTGGTTTGTAACCCAGTATGTGATCTCTTCTGGAGAATATTCCTCCAAAAAGAACGTGTATTCTGTTGCTTTAGGGTGGAATGCTCTGTATATTCCTGTAAAGCCCATCTGGTCCAGTTTGTCATTCAAATCCTTTGTTTCCTTGTTTATCTTATGCTTAGATGATCTGCCCATTGAAGTGACTGGAGTGTTAAAGTCCCCTACTATTATTGTATTGTTATCAATGTGTTTCTTTAATTTTATTATTAATTGGTTTATATAATTGACTTCTCCCACATCAGGGACATAAATATTTACAGTTGTTAGAACTTTTTCTTAGACAGACACTTTAAGGATGATATAGTATCCCTCGTCATCACTTACGACAGTCTCCAGTCAAAAATCTGTTTTATCTAATATAAGAATTGCTACCCCAGCTTTCTTTTGATGGTCATTACCATGAAAAATGGTTCTCTACCCCCTCACTTTCAATGTGGAGGTGTCTTTGGGTCTAAAATGCTGTCTTGTAGACAGCATATGGATGGGTCTTGTTTTATTATTCAATCTGATACCCTGTGTCTTTTGATTGGGGCACTTATCACATTTACATTTGAAGTAACTATTGAAAGATTTGAATTTAGTGCTATTGTGTTACTTGTAAACAACTGTTTCTGTATACTGTCTCTGTTCCATTCTGGTCTATGTTACTTTTAGGCTCTCTCTTTGCTTAAAGGATCCCCTTTAATATTTCTTGCAGGGAAGGTTTAGTGATCACAAATTCTTTTAGTTTCTGTTTGTCGTGGAAGCTCTTTATCTCTCCTTCTATTCTGAATGACAACCTTGCTGGATAAAGTATTCTTGACTTAATAGTTTTCTCATTTAGCACACTGAATATGTCATATCTGTCCTTTCCAGCCTGCCAGGTCTCTTTGGATAGGTCTATTGCCAGTCTAATGTTTCTACCCTTGTAGGTTAAGGACCTCTTGTCATGAGCTGCTTCCAGGATTTTCTCTTTGTCTCTGAAATTTGCAAGCTTCACTATTATATGTTGAGGTATTGACCTATTTTTATTGATTTTGCGGGGGGTTCTCTGTGACTCCTGGACTTGAATGCCTGTTTGCTTCCCCAGATTAGTGAATTTCTCAACTATAGTTTGCTCAAGTATACCTTCTGTCTACCTCTCTCTATCTCTCTTCTGGAATTGGATAATTGGATCCCAATTATTCTAATATTATTTACTTTATGGTATCACTTATCTCTCAACTTCTCCCCTCCTGTTACTGTAGTTGTTTATCTTGATTTTTCTCAGCTTCTTTATTCTCTGTCATTTTTTTTCTCTATCACTAATTCTCTCCTCTGCCTCATTTATGCTAGCACTTAGAGCTTCTGTTTTTTATTGTATCTCATTAATAACCTTTTTTATTTTGACCTGATTAGATTTTAGTTCTTTTGTTTCTCTATAAAGGTGTTCTCTAGTGTCTTCTATGCTTTTCTCAATCCCAGCTAGTATCTTTGTAACCATTATTCTGAACTCTAGTTCTGACACCTTACTTATATCCACACTGATTAGAACCCTGGCAGTCAGTACTGCCTCTTTTTCTCTTTTTTGAGGTGTTTTTTGGTCTTATTATTCTGTGCAGAGAAAAATAGATGAATTAAAGAACAAAATACTAAAATAGCAATGACAACCCTAGAGAAATATACAGTGAACAAATCAGAAGAGACATGAAACAAAAAAAAAGAAAAAAATAAGAGAAAGAGAGAAATTAATCAGACAGTGAATAGAACAGAGCAATACACTAGATCATGGGTGTATTATGACTTGTTTGTCGGAAAACCAGGTCCCAAAATTGTAAAGAAAGAAAAACATATATATACAAAAAATAAAATTAAATACAATGAAAGGATAGAATGTAACTGTAAAAATGAAAATTAAAAGACAAAAATTTTTTTAAAAAAAAGAATATAATCAGACAGCCAAGCACAACAGAATAATACACTAGATCCTGGGTATATTTTGGTCTGTTAGAAGAAACTACATTCCAAAATTGTAAAGAAAGAAGTTTTACATATATGTACATATATACATATATATATGTGTGTGTATATATACATGTATAATTACATTATATATAATTAAATAAATTAATAATTAAAACTAAATAAATTAATTTAATAATAAAGTAAATACAATGAAAAGAATACAGCTGTAAAAATGAAAATCAAAAAAGACTTAAAGTTGATAAAATAAGAAATTTTTCACAAAGAAAGAGAAAAATAAAACCGAATAACTAAAGAATCATGGAACAAAAACTATGAACTATATTTACTATTTTCCACTAGTACTAGAGTTTTGCAATTCTCATTCATTGGGAAATTTGATCTCAGTGGGATGTTCTTGCTGATCTTCTGGGGGAGACACTTGTTGCACTGATTCCTAGGTATCGTTGCCCCAGGTGGAATTGTATCACCCTTGCCCATGGGCCAGTCTAAGTCATCTGCTCTGGATTGCTCTATGCGGTTTTGTTCCCTGAAGGCTTTCCACTCAGCTTTAGAGGATGAGAATGAAAATGGAGGTTTCCCAATCTCCAGCACCAGACCTGAAACTCAGGGCTCCCCTCCTCAGTGAACCTTCAGGAAAAAAAAACAGTCAATCATTCCTGTCTTTCTGATCTCTGTCCACATTCCATGCTCACCCAGACTGTGATTGAAAGTTTCTATCTCAGGCACTTGACCCTATTTGGAGTCTGCAAACCCTGCAGCCTCCTATAGCACACACCCTGCTCGGGGAGCAGTTGCCCATCCAAGCTGTGGTTCATGGTATATGGCAACCCTGAGCTGAAAGCCCACTCCTGGTCTTGCTGTTTGCAGCTGGATTCCCTGTTCTGATGCCTGGGACCTCTGATGCACTCAGGCACTCTGGTTCTTTCTGTGACCCCAGGGATCTTGAGATCATGCTGTCCCACCTAGGATTCTGCCCTGCTTCACTACCTTTCAGACTTCAGGGAAGTACTTCACTGGAGCAGACTTCTTAAAGTTCTGATTTTGTGCTCCTCTGCTGTATCACTTTGGGGTGCCAGCTTACAAAGTTTCCCCCACCCTCTGAAGTTTAGTTTCCCATATATTGCCTCAGACTCACTTCTCTGCACTTCCTACCTTGCAGAAAGTGGCCACTTTTCTATTTGTAGAGTTGCAGTTATTCTTTTCTTAGATCTCCAGCTGAGTTCATAGGTGTTCAGAATGTATTGATAGCTATCTAGCTGAATTCCAGGGGCCAAATGAAACTAAGATCCTGTACTTCACTGCCGTCTTCCTCCCTAGTCTCTGTACTTAACCTCCTAATTCAATCAGTCTAGGGTGGAACCAAGAGTTTTTAAAACTCCCCCAGGTAATTCCAATGTGTAGCCAGGTCTGAGAACCACAAGTCTAGGGAAAATGGTTTTATCTGATCTGTGTTTGCTCTTTCTCAAAACTACTATGTCTCTGTTGCTATAAATGGGCATTTCAGGTCCACCTACAACACAAAGTGAATTGGCCAAGAACCTCTGGATAAGAGGTAACCATTTGTCAAAGGGGAAACCATTCAGATAGAACAATTACCTAAAAATCATTGCAGCACTTAGACTTTCAACTTGGAAAGCAGAAAGAGAACAATTTTCTAACTTCCTAATGAACATTGTACTTAGCTAGCTATCAAATACAAATAGACTAATTTTTCATTCTAATTGTTTGGGGAAATTTTTTCCTGGGTAACATGATTATATGACTAGAAATACTAATTTTCTATGTTCATTAATTGATAGTCAGATTGATAAAGATTCTCCAAGCCCAGCATTTGCAACAATAGATGGTCTCCTTACTAATGGAGCCTACCAGTGCATACTTATGCCTCACACACAGTACTGAGCTAGCCTATCTCATATATATTCACACTCTACCATCTTTTTTTAATTAGTTTCAGAAGTAGAGTTTAGTGATTCATCAGTTGCACATAAAACACAGTGCTCATTACATCTAGTGCCCTCCTTCATGTCCATCACCCAGTTATACCATCCTTCAATCCACCTCCCCTCCAGCAACCTTGTTTGTTTCTTATGATTAAGAGTCTCTTATGGTTTATCTCCCTCTCTGATATCATCTTATTTTATTTTTCCCTCCCTTCCTCTACATTCCTCTGTTTTGTTTCTTAAATTCCACATATGAGTGAAATCGCATGATAATTGCCTTTCTTTGATTGGTTTATTTCGCTTAGCCTAATGCCCTATAGTTAGACTCTACCATCTTCAAGGAGAAGGTAAGAGGAACTGGCAAGGCTAGGAGGTGGTCAAAGAAATGTATGAGTGCTACTAGGATCCACGGTGTCCCCTCCTGCGGGGCCAGCAAGTTGTCGCACATGGGCTGGAAGGGAGATTTTAACTGCTGTGCCGGGGAGTCCGGCCTGGGGTTTCATCCTGTAACCTGCCAGGTTTCTTATAGCTGAAACAGAAATAATGTCAACCAAAGGAAGTCAGAGATCCAATGTCAGGGCAAGTAAGCATAAATGCCAGTCTGGAGAGTGGAGGCAAGAGCAAAGTTGGGAGACAGAGCAACACTTTGTAGAGAAATAGAAATTATGTAATGGGTTTCTGCTATTTTCTCCCTAGGATTTTTTGTTTGTTTTCTTTTTTTTCCTCTCTCTTCTTTCTTTCTTTCTTTCTTTCTTTCTTTCTTTCTTTCTTTCTTTCTTTTTTTCTTTCTTTTTTTTTTTTTTAGATTTTATTTTATTTTTTCAGTGTTCCAAGATTCATTGTTTATGTACCACCCAGTGCTCCATGCAATACTTACCCTCCTCAATACCCACCACCGGGCTCACCCAACCCCCTACTCCCCTCCCTCCAAAACCCTTAGTTTGTTTTTTTAGAGTCCACAGTCTCTCATGGTTTGTCTCTCCCTCCAATTTCCCCCAACTCACTTTTCCTCTCCTTCTCCTAATATCCCCTGTGTTATTCCTTACGCTCCACAAGTAAGTGAAACTATATGATAATAGATTCTCTCTGCTTGACTTATTTCACTCAGCATAATCTCCTCCAGTCCTGTCCATGCTGATAAAAGAGTTGGGTATTCAACCTTTCTGATGGAGGCATAATATTTCATTGTATATATGGACTATATCTTCTTTATCCATTCATCTGTTGAAGGGCATCTTAGCTCTTTCCAGAGTTTGGTGACTGTGGCCATTGCAGCTATGAACATTGGGATACAGATGGCCCTTCTTTTCACCACCTCTGTTATCTTTGGGTTAAATATCCAGTAGTCCAATTGCAGGGTCATAGGGTAGCTCTATTTTTTATTTTTTAAGGAATCTCCACACTATTTTCCAAAGTGGCTGCACCAATTTGCATTCCTAACAGTGTAAGAGGGTTCCCCCTTCTCCACATCCTCTCCAACACTTGTTGTTTACTGTCTTGTTAATTGGCCATTCCAATTGGTGTAAGGTGGTATCTCAATGTGGTTTTGTTTGTTTTCTTACTTGTTTGTTTTGCAATAGCACCTGACTTTCCTTTGGGGAATTATCCTTCCCCATTGCATGAAATGTTAGTGGGACTGTCCATCAAGATTTCCTGCCTTCCTTTAGCCAAAGGATGGATAAATAACCTAAAATCAAGCCAATCTAATATCTTTTCCAGGGAATCTGAATTTTAAGTAAAGCCAAATGGAAAGAAACTGCCTGAATGGATTCATATTGCCCATTGGTTTCTGCTCCAGTCCCCAGGGCTGATATGGATCCTCTTTTAGAAGCCTGGCTGTTCAACTTTCCTTGTGACTCTGTTAGTTACCCTAGATTCTCCCAATAAATTTATATTTTCTTATAATGAATAATTAATATAATTGTAGTATATAAATATGTACAATATATTTTGCTTATGATAATCAGAGTCTGTTTCTTTTGCTTACAACAACCAAAAAAAACTCTAAGTAATTATATAGCAGAGTGATAGAATATGCTACAGTAACAAACAACCTCCCAGGTCTCGCCACTGCCTTCAGACAGCAGTGTTATTTCTCCTATACAAAGTCTACTATGGGGGGTGCCTGGGTGGCTCAGTCAGTTAAACATCTAACTCTTGATCTCAGCTCAGGTATCAATCTCAGGCCATGAGTTCAAACCCCATGAACTTAAAACAAAACAAACAAACAAACAAACAAAAACACACCTACTTTAGATCCAGCTGACTGTCCAGGGAAACTGGCCCACAACCCCAGAAACCTTGATCTTATGACCAAGAATATATTTCTTGATATTTATAGCTTTCCTACTTGTCTCTCCACAACAAAAAAACAGAAGAGTAAATCTCCTCAGTTTTGAGTTGCACATTATTGAAGATAACACCTTACCATGTATATAATTTTAACTTCTGATTGTGAAGACCAAAACAACCACAAAAATCTCAGAATTTTAAATTGTCTAAGAAGAGAGTTGATTACTGTGCCTAGGACTTCATGAGTATTCAGATGGTGGTCACTGTTTACTTTGTTGGGAGGTGAAGTTCTATAATAACTAAGAATAAAATTTTGAAGACAAAAAAATTAAAATCCCAGGTTCATCTTTCCCAATACTAACTTATCAGATATTAGGCTTGTTATATGATCATTTCTACAGGATAGCCTCACTTTATCAATTAAATAAGGCAACAAATGCAAATTGGATAATATTATAGACTCTTTAATAAACTATAGCTTAACAAAAACTAGTTGATCTAACTATGCATACAAAATAATAAAATTATGATTCTAAATGAAAATATTCAGGTCTCCAATAAAGAAGTACGTGATGGGCATGAAGAGTCCATTGAGTTTAATCTATACAAAATTACTGCTTTGATTATACATGTGTTTTACGTTTATTCTGACTTAAGTAACACCAACTATTTGAAAACTCATCTCCACATAAAACACATCACCACATAGCTCTGATAGAGGCTAAGAAAGAAGGGTCTGACCTAAGCTGACTCATCCAAAAAAGGAGCTGGTAATAACGATCCCCAAGAAATTGCTCAGAATGATTGCACTGAAGGACATCACATCTCTATTGTATTTAGCATAGGTAAGGAATGAATTCCTTCTTTTCTGCCAGTTCTATACTAAGTGCCATTCATGCATTCATCCATTCATTAGCTCATGTATTGATACTGCAAGCCATTATTAATGTGTCCTGCTCTGTGCCGGGCACAGTACAATAACTGTATAACAAACTAGTTGCAGTTCTCTCTCCTCTGAATCCTTTCTATCTGCCACACTGATGTATTTAAGCCTCAGTAGTTTTCCCATGGAAGTGGAAAATAACCCTTTTGCTGCAATCACGACACTAGCTACCCAGTTGAAAAAGATCCTTCTCTGCTTCATCCTGTGCCCTTCCTTTGGCATGTTCTGCTTGCTCTGCCGACTCTGGTGCCCATTGGCACAGCTGTTAGAGAAAGAGCTAGTCCCTCCTCAACAGACTGGACATTAGCTCCATAAAGACAATTGCCGGTCTTTTTGCATCTTCTTTTTGGTCTTTGTTCTCTGCCATTGCACATTTTGAATGCCATGTCCACAAGCTGCGACGGGCTCATCCCTCCTGCCGCATCCAGCTTTTGCAGTTTTCTCTCAATGTTGGAAACTCTGTCAGATAAAGGTCATATTAACCATCCAAACATTTTCAGTGCCTCAGGATTAGCATCTGTTTACTTCCAGTATATTTGGTAAATGCTTTCTAAGAACTCAGAGGGATCCTCATTAGGTTATCGTGGCAATTCCTGTATTTGATTAAGGCTCTTTTGCTTAGAATCCCCCTCTCTGAGACCAACCAAAATGCATTTCTTGTACTAACCAAGTCCAGGCACGCACATGCCCCATCTTTGGGATCCCAATGCAATGCCAGCGTGGGAGCTCCACTGGCACCTTCAGAGGGAGTCAGTGTACATCTTTATAAGTCCTCTGTAGCACTAATCAGGTCTCACCTGCTGTGAGAAACATATTTAAAGAGCTTGAATATCCTCCCAAGAGGGTGAGCAAATATTAAAGCAAATAGCTCAGTCATTTTCAGGAGATCATCTCAGTAGGAGGGGTTATCATTCCTCAGGTTGAATAGATCTGAAGCACAAAAGGGACTGCAAGTGTGTAAGTATCTGGCCAGTTGTCCATGCTGCTTTATACGGCCCTGCTCTGTCTGGAACTGTTCCCTGAACAAGCTGAGTCCCTTGCTGGGTCTTATACGGGGAAGGGTACTCCAGGCCCCCAGCACTACTTTTGGCTCCTACTTAAGAGGAGCTGAAGTCCTGGACATTTCTGGAGGCACAGGCATTTCAGCCAGAAGAGGGCAGGGTGGAAGGACAGATAAAGGATTTAGAACCTATGACATCATCCTGTCTTCTTTCTCCCTTAAATTGTCCCCATCATCTAGTGGGACCAGGGGAATAAATAGCCTTGTTCCCTGGTCTCTGTACCATCAGCTTAGACCCTTCCCCATTAGTATCCTCCAGATAGAGGAGCATAAAGGCCTCTCATCCTTTTTGCCAGCTCTTTGGCAGTACAGCTCCAACCACAAAATAATATAGTAATTCGAGGAGCTGTTTAAAGCCTACATTCCAAAGTATATTGTGGCAAGACTGTGCTACAACAGAAGGTTGTTTTCTTGGACATGGGTGAACAGCTGAAATTGGACCTTTTCTTCAGCATGCTTGAAGCGGGCTGTCAGCTGGAATAGACATCGATTTCCCATGACACAATCATAATAGCGCTGCTCTCCTGATGAACCACAACTAAGCTGGATAAAAAAAAAAAATCCAACAACTATTTTCACTCACCTACATGGGTGCCTCAAAATACAGAAGCAAACAGCCCACAGCCCACATGGCCAGGAAAAGTGGTCCCCTGTCAGGCGCGAATCTGCACAGTCACCCAGAGGTGGGCTCCTTGCTCCTGCAGAAAGTACTGGGGAGGCCCACACCAAGGGACCATCCCTGGAAGGAAAGTAGTTCCTGCAGCGGGCAAAGGCCGTCCCCAAAATCTCCCCAGCAGCTGGGTCACCACAAGCAGCACCCCTCATGGGTGGCTCCCCAACATTGTTATGGAACCCAGGCCCAATCTGCTCTGCTCACTGCAATTCAGGCCAATTAGTTGAGAGACAGGCTGTTGGAACAAGGAAATCAACTTTATTTCAGAAAACTGTAGCCAAGAAGACAGCAGACTAATGTCCACAAAACCATCTCCCCATCACCATGCAGGTATCTCAGTGCAGGCAGGGGATTTTTTTTTTTTTTAAGATTTTATTTATTTGAAAGAGAAAGAGAGACAATGAGCAGGGGGAGGTATAAAGGGAGAAGGAGAAGCAGACCTGATGACTCAATCCCAGGACCCTGAGATTGTGACCCCAGCTGAAGGCTGACACTTAACCGACTGACCCATCCAAGGCACCCCAGGTAAGGGCTTTTTAAGGTGGGGAAAGAAGCCAAAAAAAGGACTGGTTCCAGCTGCGATTCAGGCCTGAGCAATCAGTCAGATGTCTTCAATTATCACCAACCAGTTTCTTCAAGTTCCCTAAAAACCTTAAACAGAATTGATTACTATAAGCTTAGCATGTGCTTAGGGGTTGACGGGTAAGAACGTGCTAATTAGTTTTGTTTTGTGCAATGTGTTCTGCGTCTTCATGTAGTGCTTCCATTAAAATCTAAAACCAGAGAGGGAGACAAACTGTAAGAGATTCAGTCTCAGGAAACAAACTGAGGGCTGTTGGGGTCGGGGGGAGGGATGGAGTAGTTGGGTGATGGACATTGGGGAGAGTATGTGCTATGGTGAGGAAATCAATCAATCAATCAATATTTTTAAAAATCTAAAAGTCAAAGAGTTTCCCTGCAGGCTTACAATGCACAAACAGTTCTACCGTAGAATAAGGAGGGAAGGAGAAGTGTTCAAGGCCAAGTGAATTCAAGATGGAGTCAGTCCTGCCATGACACTTGTTAATAATATAAACAAAAGGGTCACTAGAAATGTAATTGTCCCATCCAAGACAATAAAGAAGAAAGCACTAGCTATCCCTGAGGAATTTTGATGTTGGCTTTAAGGAAGGTGAAATGCCTAATTTCCAGAAGAGAACCAATCCTTTCCTAATTAACACCAACAGCACCCTGTCAACTATAAATCCTACAACCATCTCCATACCTCACCCTCCACGTCACAAATTCCTCCGAGCTGATGATCACTAACTCTCCTACAATTTCCCTGAAAAGCAACCTGCAACCCTGACTTTCCATGTCCGACAGCCCCTGTCTCCTTTTTTGTCTCTCCACTTCTTTTTCTTTGTCTCTTGCAAACTTGTAAATTGGCCATTAAAAATGTTCATCATTATGTGGTCACTCTAGGTATATTTAAACCAGATGAACATTTCCAACAAAGAAAGAATAAATCAGATTATAAAGTCTCTTAAAATCTAATGGAGCCAAAACATATTCTAATGGGCTTTATAGATAATACTAATAAGTTAAAGACAAATTTAAATTTCTAGAGAGAACAAAAAGTAACTCCTTATGCTTTAATTGTTTTCGATAGTCTAGAAAGAGATTTTTCGATGTGACCACAGCTAGGAAAATATGTTAACTCTGATTTAATTTAATGATCTTGATTACTAGTTTACAAGATAAGAAAAAAGGGACATTTGGACTCTTAAGTATGATTTTGAAGAAAATTTATTGTTAAAATGTGCTGAGAGATGATCTTCTGTTCTCACCACAAATAAAAAAATCAAACTATGTCAGGTGACGGATGTGCTGATTGGCTTGATTGTGGTACTCATTTCACAATAGATGCATATATCAAAACGTCACATTGTTCATCTTAGATATATAGTTTTTGTCAAGTGTATTTTAACAAATTTTAATAAAGAAACACATACAAAATAATGGTATATAAAGTGATGTAGAAATTATACTTTTTAAAAACTCATTTTACTATTCCTCTCATGATGACTTTTTGCACAAATAAAAGAGATTTAAAAATTTTTATTGTAAACCAGCTCTGTCTTCTCCTCAATTTTACTGACATGTGAAAGTAATTCAATAAAATGATGACAGGATTTTTTTTAATGATTTAAACTTAAAATACACTCTATTGATTGTAGGTGAATAATTACCTTCACAAATTGTCTAAGGTTATAAAAATATGAAATCATTTTTAGCTAAGTGGACTCATAATAAAAATGTATTTTGGTAAAACTTATCCTGGTGGAATTCTTACAGTGTTAGAAATTTTAAAAGCTTCGTTGTCAACTTAATCTTGATATGTATGTAATGGTAACTCTTTTTTTTTTTTTAAAGATTTTATTTATTTATTTGACAGAGAGAGAGAGATCACAAGTAGGCAGAGAGGCAGGCAGAGAGAGAGGAGGAAGCAGGCTCCCTGCTGAGCAGAGAGCCCGATGCGGGTCTCGATCCCAGGACCCTGGGATCATGACCTGAGCTGAAGGCAGAGGCTTTAACCCACTGAGCCACCCAGGCACCCTGTAATGGTAACTCTTAAACTACTATTTAGTTGAGGTAAATGATTCATGAGCACGGTTCTCTGGAAATGTAATGCTTAGAAAACCTGAGCCATTACATCATATACTGTAGCTATTGATTGTCAGGTTGAACAGGATGAGCTACTTTGGATTATGGTTATATGCCTGGGTTTTGGTTTTGTTTTTGTTTTGTTTTGCTTTGTAATATGGTAAACACACACACACACACACACACACACACACACCATCAGATCTGCCCTCTTCACAAATAGGGAAGTGTGCAGTAGAGTACAGTTAAGTATAAGCACAGTCCTGTGGAACAGGTATGTAGACCTTTTGCATCTTGCATGCCTGGACTCACTACCTATTGAACAGCAACTCATTCCCTTCCCTCAGCTCCTGGCAACCACATTCTACTTTGTGTCTATGAGTTTGAAGACTTTAGATACTGTGTGTACATGGAAATCTGCAGTATTTGTATTTCTGTGACTGGCTTACTTCACTTAGTATCACATCCTCAACAAATTCCAGACATTTCACTTTCTTCCAACCTACTGATCATAACTCAGTCCTATGACCTTCTCCCTAACTGGAAGGAAGACCCAAAAAGAGAGTTTCATTGTACATGCAGGAAGGTAAGGATGTGGTTTTGGGGAGCACTGAGGTAGTCTCTGCCACAAGGAGTTTAGGAGAACAATGCGTCGCTACATTGTATCTTTTGCTGAGTTACTGCCATGATAAATCTTTGCACTGAAAACCAGGACAATTTCCCCAATTCCAATGACTAACTTCTCTAAAGGATTGGAGTTTATAATGACAAATGTGTGCCTGTGTATATACATGTGTGTACGTGTAGGTACATGTGTGCATTCCCCCCCCGACGAGCACTTCAAATATCCTCACAGAGTGTTTAAAAATCCACCACCAGGACATCAATTAAATTTCTTCTGATAAGAAGACAGATGACAGTGTTTCTCAACTTTATTCATGCCATGGTGCATTAAAAATGACAATATTGGTGGGACACCCAAGTCAAAATTGAGGTGATGTACCCAGAGCAATCTGACTTAGGGATTCTTGTTGCACCAGGCACTGCCTAGCTATCTCAAGTGTCTAGGATGTCAGCGACGGTCCCCTGTAACCCAGCAACAGCACCTGTGTTAGGAGACTTGCCTGGAATCATATAATTACATCAGAAAAAAGCAAGGATAGAAGATACCCAGAACCTCTCCCTTTTCTCCCTCCCACAAAATCCAGCAGAGGATAATTGTTATTTCAGGAAGGAAGAAGAAAGCATTCCAGGCAAAATTGGAAAAATATCTCTTAAATCTGCATGAAAACTTCAATTAATCATTATGCTAAGAGAAAAAAGTACATAGGAACTACGCAGTTACTTTATAACTCATGAATATAAATCAGAGACTTTAAATTGCTCTTTAAACAAATATTTGGACACTCACTGTTATCAATAATTATATAACTTATCTGACACAAAGGAAAATTGAAGGAAGCAGTTTGGGCTTAAGATTCATTTAGCTCTTCATGGGCTTGCTCTTTAAAGAACAAGCCTACCAAAGGGGCTGCTGTCTAATTGGCTGCATGGCAGGAATTTCCAATAACCCTGCTTAGCAAATGATCCTTCCCTCCATGACCTTCTAGTTTCTAAAATTCTCTTTGTCCATTCTTTGAGTGAAGTCAACAGCACTCTTCTTTATTTGGACTAAATAATTGTCATAAATTTGAATTAACTCCATTGTGGGAGTTAGCTTTCCAGATATCTAACTGCTGAGAAAATGAGACGTACAGTCGACAAAGTAAGAGGCACATCCCTCACCTCAGTGGAGCTCTGAGACATCTCACTAACCCCTATGCCTGGGGTGAGGACTGTAAATTTGGGTCCAGACCACCAACATTGAGGATTTTACCTTTTTTACTTAACAAAAATTTTTTGGAGTATAGGTAATACACAATGCTACATTAGTTTCAGGCATACAACATAGTGATTCAACTCCTTTTACACATTAGCCTGTGCTCACCACAAGTGTGGCTACTGTCACCACCCAGGCTATTACAATATCGTGGACTACTTTCCCTGTGCTGAGCCTTTTATTCCTGTGACTTATTCATTCCACAACTGAAAGCCTGTAGGTCCCACTTGCCTTCACCCATTTTGCCCATCTTTTCACCTCTTTCCATCTGGCAACCATCAGTTTGTTCTGTTTTTATAGGTCAGATTCTGCTTTTTTTGTGTGTACATTTATTCATTTTTTTTATATATTTCACATATGAGTGAAATCATATGGTATTTTTCTTTCTCTGTCTGACTTATTTCACTTAGATAATACTCTCTTTGTCCATCCATGTTCTCACAAATGACAGGAGCTCATCCTTTTTAATGACTATATAATATCCCACTGCATATTCCTTATCCATTCATCTATTGGTGGACACTTGGGCTGCTTCCATATCTTCCATATCTTGCCTATTGTAAATAATACTACAATAAACATAGAGGTACATGTGTCTTTTGAATTAATGTTTTCATTGTGGAATTTTTTGATTATCTGGTATTTCTATTTTTAATATTTTCAGGAGCCTCCATACAGTTTTCCATAGTGGCTACACCAGTTTGCATTCCCACTAACAGCTCAGAAGAGTTTCTTTTTCTCCATATCCTTGCCAATATTTGTTATTTCTTGTTTTTATTTTTATTTTTATTTTAGCCATTCTGGGTGGTGTGAGGTGATATCTCACTGATTTGCATTTCCCTGATTATGAGTGACATTGAGCATCTTTTCCTGTGTCTGTTGGCTATCTGAATGTCCCCTTTAGAAAAATGTCTATTCTGGTCCTCTACCCATATTTTAATTGGCTGGTTTGTTTATTAGTGTTGAGTTATATAAGCTTTTTATATATTTTGGATATTAACTCCTTATTGGATATGTCTTTTCCAAATATCTTTTCCATTCAGTAGGTAGCTTTTTTATTTTGTTGATGGTTTCTTTTGCTGAAAAGGAAGGCTCTTAGAACAACAGACCTGGGCGTATAGACTAGGGATGGGGTGGGGGTCAGAGGGGAGATTTTAGTGACATAAAAGCCCTCGTTTCTTTTCACAGAAACTTCTTTTGGAATTTCTTAGCCACTGAAGTTATTTTCCTCTTGTACTGGTTTCTCTCTTTGACCTCCTTTTGGGGAATCTCATTCTCTCTCTGACTCCATTCAAGGAGCATTAACCAAGACATTGTGACATGCACTGGGTACAGAATACAAACATAAGTGAGGCAGTCACTATCCCTGACTTCATAGAACTATAAGCAGGAAGGATAATGATTAATCGCCAAGAGATCTAGGAAAAGAAAAAGCAAGATGAAAAGAAGGAAATGAGCAAACACAGGAGTGCAAGAAAACCTTTATTCCAATAACACAGCTTCTTCCCAGAGGAGTAGAAATCTCACAAACCCACATAGTGACTCCATTCAACTAAGTTGCCATGACTTTTCTCACCTCCATGCTTTTGCACACACTGTTCCTTCTGCTAGTAATGCTTTGCACATGACTTCCAGCCCTGAAACTCCCACTGATCTAAGAAAAAGTTCAAATATTCCCTCTTCAGTGAGCCCTTCCCCCGATGAGTCCCCCTCATCATCCCTGCCCCAGATGGAGCTGTTTTTATGAGTTGATGCCAACACCTCTTGCCTACCACTCCATCCTATGACACATCACAATATATCCTGATGATTGCTTATGTGTCTGTCTGCCCCACCAAATGATGATTCATACATGCAGTAATTGTGTGCTGCTCATTTTTGCAACCCAGGGTCTCGTGGGAGATATGGCTCATAGCTAGTGCTCAATAAAGTCTTTTTGAACAATTGTCGATTAAAGCTACCTGCAGATTTCAAGTAAGAGAGGGAGTGAAGAGAGGAAGCTGGCACATTTGTCACAGCACATCAGTTTTCCCCACTCCTTTATCCTCTCTTTTTAGGAAATCTGGATTCCTATCCCCAGGGGAGGCTATGTAAGTACTTGATGCCTGCAGTCTCTGCCTGGGGCCTTGTGCCAGCTTGGTTGCTAATTTCTTTTTTTTTGGTTGCTAAATTTAACTCACTTTCCCTCCCTCCCCTCTTCCCTTCCCTCCCAGCAAAAGCCAGCCACCAGGACTGGTAAACCCCAAAGCAGATTCACTTGCAGAACTGACTGAAAAGAGAGCAGAGTAAAAATCAGGTGCCCCTTGGGAAAGTAATTTCCTGATTTTTCAAAGCTCACTCCATTTACACTACCTCTAAGTGTCCCAGTTTCCAACTCTCTCAGCTGAGATCTCTAGACATTGGATGTAATACATCTTGAAACTCAATCACCTCTTTTCCTTTTCCTTCTCCCAAGCCAAAACCAAAGAACCTCTCCTGGACCTGAGACCTCACTTTTGGATGTTAAATAATTCAGCACCTATTTACTGAGCAATTGTTGTGTGTGTGTAAGGTAGAGTGTCATGGCTTTTATGGAGGCCAGAATAAATGACATTGTGGATTCATACTCATGTCAATAGTTCAAAGGGATTTCAGGAAACATCAACCCTGTTGTTCCAGAGAGGGAAACTGAGCCCCACAAGGAACAGAATTTAAGACTTGGGCTGTGTTCTTTGCCATGAAGGAGTTTATATTCCTTCAAGGAGACATAATATAAATACAGAGAAAATTAAGAACAATATGGTAAAGTTCACAGGCCTTTCAGATGGATTGTCCAATGCCCTCCATCTGCATTTAAATGGATCATCTACCCATCCAAATAGTTAAAGGAGGATAGGAAAAAAGGACAAGGGCTGTGAGGTCAACATACGTTCTTTCTATATTTTCTTCTCTTATTCATTTATTCCTCTGGCACTTAATGAGACCCTAATAGGTGGCAGACCCCCATGCCGCGTACAGAAATTTCAACAGGAAGCTAGAATTACATGGTTATCAATAAGATTCTGGGCACTCTCTCAGACCCTTTAAACAGGTTAGTTACTTCTAATCTTTATCCTTAATGCAACCCTACTTTTTGGATTTTATTACTACCATTTGATGGGAAGGGGTAGGGAGCTTTGGGTCAGGATAGTAAAGTCACTTTCCCAAGATCACATAGCTAATAAGGAATAGTTCAACCAGGATTTAACTCCATCTATTCAAACATCAGAAGAAAAATAAGAGGAAAATGAGGTATATCCCCAATTTTCATTCTCAAAATCTCCCAGCATCTCATTTCCTAAAGTGGCTGTGGTTAAATTTAGCAGCCAACAATTGCTTCCCAGTCCAGGCTGCATGGCTGACTGCAAGATCTGGGGATGCTACTCTTTGATTAGGGGCATAAGAACAGACTGCTGAGCCTCCCCGCCCCAGCCCAGCACAATGGGGGCTCAACTGGGAAGTGAGTCAGCCAGGAAACCCTCATGAATGTCAAACACAAACAACCCAGAATAGCTGCCACTGGGCATGAGGTTTCAGTAGCCCCCACCCCCACATGTGCCAGCCTGTGAACTGGAGATGGCAGTGAGCTTGACAAGATGGGTCTGAGCCAAAAATAGTCCCTGTTGGCTCCAGAAGTTTCCTTGGGAAGTGAAAGAAAAGTTCAAGTAGAATCAAACTGGATGCACTCATAACTGATGAATTCACTGTAGATCAGAAGGGCCTCCATCCTGTGTGTGACCTGTGACCAAGACACTGGGCATGTTCAACCAACAACCAGGTTGGGCAGCCCTAGAGGCCTTTGAAAAAAATTTAAATGCCATCTTAAGGTCCTAAGCAAAAGAGAAAAATAGATCGATTAGATGCAGAAACTAGATTGCTCACTAAACATGAAAAAGCAAGAATTTCAAATTCATTTGAATTTAACAAAAAGAAGACATTCAGGCATTCAAACACCAAATACTTAATTAGGGCCTACAAATTGGTATGCCATGGACTTGGCTCTGGAGAAACACTGATATACAATGTACCACTGAATGCTGAGTTTCCACAAAGTCTGAGCTCAACCAAATCCTCAAGAGTTTTCACAAATGGGCAGAGGTGTAATACATTAATTAAGTCTCCTGGGGTCAAAAGTAAGAGAAACACAACTCATATTAAGGAAAACACAGTTTTTGGTTATTGTAACAAAACTAAAGTGTTGTATCATCTTCAGGTGTGGCTGGATCCAGGTAGCAAAGCAATGTCACCAAACTTCCTTACTTGCAACCTTTCTCTGCTCTACCTTTCTCTGTTTGGGTTCTATTCTCAGGAAGATTTTCTTTTGGAGTTCCCAATGACTCTAGATCTTCATACTTACATTTCATGTGAAGTGTGACTCCCATAAGGGATTCAAGATTAGCTCTAACTGAACTGACTTGGGTCATAAGATCACATTGAACACCTGTGCAAGGATGATGAGAAATACTTACTGCTTATGCTAGCACCCCACTCAGGATCTGGAGATGAGACCAGATGGCAGAATTCAGCTGTAATTCTGTAAAAGACTAGCTTCCCTAAGGAAAGCCAAAGTGCTTTTCCAGTGGAAGGGAGACTTACTTTAGTGGACAAAAACAACAGATGCAAGCTACTCATGCATAAAAAGACCTCTCCTGCTCTGAAGGAGTTTCCAATGGCAGCTGAATTCTATTCCTGGCCCTGTCATTAAAAAGCTGAGTAACACTGTAAAAAGTCCTTTCCTCTTCTAAGAGCCTCAGCTTCTCTTCAAAAATGGAAGTATGTTTCAAATCTCTCAGTAGTGGAATATATTGTCAATTAAATTCCACAGGGGGGGAGCCATGGAAGAGCATTATGCGCAATCCTCCTGGGATAACCCCTGAGGCTCCTCTCTTGAGGACTTTGTGGAATACGTTGATATATCTTTTGAGCACATCACAGATAATACACTCCGGGGAGGGGAAAAAGCAGATACAAGGATGAGAAAGAAACAAGTCAAAGGTGCATTGTCCAATGAATTGTCATTGTAGGCAACTCAAACTGGATCCCCCCTGGGTCACCTTGCCATAAAACATACTCATGCCTCAGACTTAGATGACACACTTAGTCCCATCAGCTTTTGAGACATCTAGAGGATGCAGTGCTGTGGCATCTCCAGCCTGTCCTGCTCAGGTAACCAGAAAGAACCCCCACGCAAGAAGCAATAAGAGCTGACAGATGGAACTGGTAAGTGTGGAAGGAATACGGGAAGGTATCACTGGGGTCTGTTACAAGGATTAAAAAATATTTCGGGAGAGGGTGGCTGGGTTGTGGACACTGGGGAAGGTATGTGCTATGGTGAGTGCTGTGAAGTGTGTAAACCTGGCGATTCACAGACCCATAACCCTGGGGCTAATAATACATTATATGTTAATAAAAATTTTTTTAATTTATTTCATGTGTTAGACATGCATTTTTTGAGAACTACTCTGCTCTAAGCACCATGTTTAGGAGGGTAAATAGCAAGACTTCCTGCCCTCATAGAACTTACCATCTGACGAGCTGTACAGATGTGTCAAGAGGTGCTAGTACAATATGACAGTGCAAGAAGCATGGGACCTCACAGGAGGAGGCTCAAGCTTGTGTTGGGAATGGAGAGAGTCAGGGGAGGCTCTTGCAGAAATGACATCTCAGCTGGAATCTTCAAATTAATCATTCATCACCCACCCTCATGACCAGATTAGTGGAAATGCCATTATGTTCATTGGGATCGCCTCCTATTGTTGATTGAATTGTGAATCCTAAAAATTCTTCTGTTGATGTCATAACCCCTGGGATCTCCAAATGTGACCATCTTTGGAGATGTGGTTTCACAGAGGTCATTAAATGCAATGAGGTCATCAGGTGGGCACTAATCCAGTAGGACTAGTGTCCTTATGAAAAGGAGAGCTTTGGAGACAGACACACGGCACATGAAGATCAAAGTCTTGTTGCCACAAGCCACGGAGCTGCCAGAAGCCAGGAGATGGGCCTAGAACAAATCTCTTCCTCCCAGCCCCCAAAAAGGAAGCAACCCTGCTGACACCTTGCTTTGGGACTTCTGGTCTCCAGAACTGTGAGACAACACACTAATATTGTTTAAGCACTCAATTTGTTTGAGTGAAGGAAATGAAGACACCTCTTGTCCCCTGAAGTGTTAGGGAATTTTGAGTCTTGCTCATTATGTAGGAACTGGTCTACTTCCAAATGCACTAAGGGGACCAAAATTTCTGTTGCCTTTGCTTCTGTTGCTGTGACTGGCCTTGCTGTGGACAAATGTTTTCAAGTCAAAGGCTATCCTCATCCCTGGAAGGGAAAGACATGTCTGGGCAAGGGGGGGGTCCCCTCTCATGGGGCATGTACTGACAGCAAAGTCACTCTGCCCACCGCCAGGCAATGCTTAGCTGTGGTTATCCCACTCTACGACAGGCAGGCCTAGCCTCCTGCCCTTCAAACACTGGTGTTTGTATGATGGCATTCTCAGCCTTGGGGCTTTCACCAAGCACATAAAAGATGTATACCACACAAAGGACGATGGTGGGATGGTCTGCACTAGACTGAGGCAGTTCTCAGGATGTAGTATTTTTGTGCAGACTGGGACAGATAGTTCACCCTACCAAACACTCACACAGCCTTGGAAATTTGTGGCTCCTTGTTCTGTTTCGTCCTACTTGGCCGTGATTAAAAATTACAGCAACTGGGTCAGAGCAGTCTGACCAGGAGGGGCTTCCAGCAGTGATGTGCTACAGACAGCTACATCAGCTTATGAGAATTGATGGGGGGGTAGTCAGGAATTTTCAAGCCTATTGGTAAGCACAGACATTATTAAACATTAAAAGAGATAAACTGTAATTTGATAAATTATACCAAGTCAAAGGTGATAAATACTCAACATGCATCCCTTTCTAATAATTTTAGTCTGTTTTACTATTGCCTCTACATCTTTTAAAGTTATTTGTGCCTATTGCATCTGTACAATGGAAACGCTGCACACTGGACATTAGTTTCGACCCCTGAATTCAGAGGCCTCACAGTGGTAGCCTGAATCAGCGACTGTGGGGGCATTTATACCACAGAAATCAGCAGGTCCTGTTAATCAGAGCTTGATTCACTGTTTTGCTGATTGTCTAGACTTAAGAAGATAATGAAGAAAATACTCTATAAATTAAAATTTAAATGTGTGTCATGTCTGTCGTCTTTACCAAAAAAAAAAAAAAAAGAGGAAATATTCTCCCAAGATTCAAAAACTATCATCAGTGAAGAAACACTCTTTTTTTTTTTAATTTTATTTTTTATAAACATATAATATCTTTTTATCCCCAGGGGTACAGGTCTGTGAATCGCCAGGTTTACACACTTCACAGCACTCACCATAGCACATACCCTCCCCAATGTCCATAATCCCACCCCCCCAACCCCCCTTCCCCCATTAACCCTCAGTTTGTTTTGTGAGATTAAGAGTCACTTATGGTTTGTCTCCCTCACAATCCCATCTTGTTTCATTTACTCTTCTCCTACCCCCTTAACCCCCCATGTTGCATCTCCTCTCCCTCATATCAGGGAGATCATATGATAGTTGTCTTTCTCCGATTGACTTATTTCGCTAAGCATGATACCCTCTAGTTCCATCCACGTCATCACAAATGGCAAGATTTCATTTCTTTTGATGGCTGCATAGTATTCCATTGTGTATATATACCACCTCTTCTTTATCCATTCATCTGTTGATGGACATCTAGGTTCTTTCCATAGTTTGGCTATTGTAGATATTGCTGCTATAAACATTCAGGTGCACATACCCCTTCGGATCACTACGTTTGTATCTTTAGGGTAAATACCCAGCAGTGCAATTGCTGGGTCATAGGGTAGTTCTATTTTCAACATTTTGAGGAACCTCCATGCTGTTTTCTAGAGTGGTTGCACCAGCTTGCATTCCCACCAACAGTGTAGGAGGGTTCCCCTTTCTCCGCATCCTCGCCAGCATCTGTCATTTCCTGACTTGCTAATTTTAGCCATTCTGACTGGTGTGAGGTGGTATCTCATTGTGGTTTTGATTTGTATTTCCCTGATGCCGAGTGATGTGGAGCACTTTTTCATGTGTCTGTTCGCCATCTGGATGTCTTCTTTGCAGAAATGTCTGTTCATGTCCTCTGCCCATTTCTTGATTGGATTATTTGTTCTTTGGTGTTGAGTTTGCTAAGTTCTTTATAGATTTTGGACACTAGCCCTTTATCCGATATATCATTTGCAAATATCTTCTCCCATTCTGTCAGTTGTCTTTTGGTTTTGTTAACTGTTTCCTTTGCTGTGCAAAAGCTTTTGATCTTGATGAAATCCCAATAGTTCATTTTTGCCCTTGCTTCCCTTGCCTTTGGCGATGTTCCTAGGAAGATGTTGCTGCGGCTGAGGTCGAAGAGGTTGCTGCCTGTGTTCTCCTCAAGGATTTTGATGGATTCCTTTCTCACATTGAGGTCCTTCATCCATTTTGAGTCTATTTTCCTGTGTGGTGTAAGGAGTGACCCAATTTCATTTTTCTGCATGTGGCTGTCCAATTTTCCCAACACCATTTGTTGAAGAGGCTGTCTTTTTTCCATCGGATATTCTTTCCTGCTTTGTCGAAGATTAGTTGACCATAGAGTTGAGGGTCTATTTCTGGGCTCTCTATTCTGTTCCATTGATCTATGTGTCTGTTTTTGTGCCAGTACCATGCTGTCTTGATGATGACAGCTTTGTAATAGAGCTTGAAGTCCGGAATTGTGATGCCACCAACTTTGGCTTTCTTTTTCAATATTGCTTTGGCTATTCGAGGTCTTTTCTGGTTCCATATAAATTATAGGATTATTTGTTCCATTTCTTTGAAAAAAAATGGATGGTACTTTGATAGGAATTGCATTAAATGTGTAGATTGCTTTAGGTAGCATAGACATTTTCACAATATTTATTCTTCCAATCCAGGAGCATGGAACATTTTTCCATTTCTTTGTGTCTTCCTCAATTTCTTTCATGAGTACTTTATAGTTTTCTGTGTATAGATTCTTAGTCTCTTTGGTTAGATTTATTCCTAGGTATCTTATAGTTTTGGGTGCAATTGTAAATGGGATGGACTCCTTAATTTCTCTTTCTTCTGTCTTGTTGTTGGTGTAGAGAAATGCAACTGATTTCTGGGCATTGATTTTATATCCTGACACTTTACTGAATTCCTGTACAAGTTCTAGCAGTTTTGGAGTGGAGTCCTTTGGGTTTTCCACATATAGTATCATATCATCTGCGAAGAGTGATAGTTTGGCTTCTTCTTTGCCAATTTGGATGCCTTTAATTTCCTTTTGTTGTCTGATTGCTGAGGCTAGGACTTCTAGTACTATGATGAATAGGAGTGGTGATAACGGACATCCCTGCCGTGTTCCTGACCTTAGCGGAAAAGCTTTCAGTTTTTCTCCATTGAGAATGATATTTGTGGTGGGTTTTTCATAGATGGCTTTGATAATATTGAGGTATGTGCCCTCTATCCCTACACTTTGAAGAGTTTTGATCAGGAAGGGATGCTGTACTTTGTCAAATGCTTTTTCAGCATCTATGGAGAGTATCATATGGTTCTTGTTCTTTCTTTTATTAATGTGTTGTATCACATTGATTGATTTGCGGATGTTGAACCAACCCTGCAGCCCTGGAATAAATCCCACTTGGTCGTGGTGAATAATCCTTTTAATGTACTGTTGAATCCTATTGGCTAGTATTTTGGCGAGAATTTTTGCATCTGTGTTCATCAAGGATATTGGTCTGTAGTTCTCTTTTTTGATGGGATCCTTGTCTGGTTTTGGGATCAAGGTGATGCTGGCCTCATAAAATGAGTTTGGAAGTTTTCCTTCCATTTCTATTTTTTGGAACAGTTTCAGGAGAATAGGAATTAGTTCTTCTTTAAATGTTTGGTAGAATTCCCCCGGGAAGCCGTCTGGCCCTGGGCTTTTGTTTGTTTGGAGATTTTTGATGACTGTTTCAATCTCCTTACTGGTTATGGGTCTGTTCAGGCTTTCTATTTCTTCCTGGTTCAGTTGTGGTAGTTTATATGTCTCTAGGAATGCATCCATTTCTTCCAGATTGTCAAATTTGTTGGCGTAGAGTTGCTCATAGTATGTTGTTATAATTGTCTGTATTTCTTTGGTGTTAGTTGTGATCTCTCCTCTTTCATTCATGATTTCATTTATTTGGGTCCTTTCTCTTTTCTTTTTGATAAGTCTGGCCAGGGGTTTATCGATCTTATTAATTCTTTCAAAGAACCAGCTCCTAGTTTCGTTGATTTGTTCTATTGTCTTTTTGGTTTCTATTTCATTGATTTCTGCTCTGATCTTTATGATTTCTCTTCTCCTGCTGGGTTTAGGATTTTTTTTTTTGTTCTTTCTCTAGCTCTTTTAGGTGTAGGGTTAGGTTGTGTACCTGAGACCTTTCTTGTTTCTTGAGAAAGGCTTGTACCGCTATATATTTTCCTCTCAGGACTGCCTTTGTTGTGTCCCACAGATTTTGAACCGTTGTGTTTTCATTATCATTTGTTTCCATGAATTTTTTCAACTCTTCTTTAATTTCCTGGTTGACCCATTCATTCTTTAGAAGGATGCTGTTTAGCCTCCATGTATTTGGGTTCTTTCCAAATTTCCTCTTGTGATTGAGTTCTAGCTTCAGAGCATTGTGGTCTGAAAATATGCAGGGAATGATTCCAATCTTTTGATAACGGTTGAGACCTGATTTAGGACCGAGAATATGATCTATTCTGGAGAATGTTCCATGTGCACTAGAGAAGAATGTGTATTCTGTTGCTTTGGGATGAAATGTTCTGAATATATCTGTGATGTCCATCTGGTCCAGTGTGTCATTTAAGGCCTTGATTTCCTTGTTGATCTTTTGCTTGGATGATCTGTCCATTTCAGTGAGGGGGGTGTTAAAGTCCCCTACAATTATTGCATTATTGTTGATGTGTTTATTTGATTTTGTTATTAATTGGTTTATATAGTTGGCTGCTCCCATGTTAGGGGCATACATATTTAAAATTGTTAGATCTTCTTGTTGGACAGTTCCTTTGAGTATGATATAGTGTCCTTCCTCATCTCTTATTATAGTCTTTGGCTTAAAATCTAATTGATCTGATATAAGGATTGCCACTCCTGCTTTTTTCTGATGTCCATTAGCATGGTAAATTCTTTTCCACCCACTCACTTTAAATCTGGAGGTGTCTTCAGGTTTAAGATGAGTTTCTTGTAGGCAACATATAGATGGGTTTTGTTTTTTTATCCATTCTGATACCCTGTGTCTTTTGATTGGGGCATTTAGCCCATTCACATTCAGGGTAAGTATTGAGATATATGAATTTAGTGCCATTGTATTGCCTGTAAGGTAACTGTTATTGTATATTGTGTCTGTTCCTTTCTGATCTACTACTTTTAGGGTCTCTCTTTGCTTAGAGGACCCCTTTCAATATTTCCTGTAGAGCTGGTTTGGTGTTTGCAAATTCTTTCAGTTTTTGTTTGTCCTGGAAGCTTTTAATCTCTCCTTCTATTTTCAATGATAGCCTAGCTGGATATAGTATTCTTGGCTGCATGTTTTTCTCATTTAGTACTCTGAATATATCATGCCAGCTCTTTCTGGCCTGCCAGGTCTCTGTGGATAAGTCTGCTGCCAATCTAATATTTTTACCATTGTATGTTACAGACTTCTTTTCCTGGGCTGCTTTCAGGATCTTCTCTTTGTCACTAAGACTTGTAAATTTTACTATTAGGTGATGGGGTGTGGACCTATTCTTATTGATCTTGAGGGGGGTTCTTTAAACCTCCTGGATTTTGATGCTTGTTCCCTTTGCCATATTGGGGAAATTCTCTCCAATAATTCTCTCCAATATACCTTCTGCTCCCCTCTCTGTTTCCTCTTCTTCTGGAATCCCAATTATTCTAATGTTGTTTCGTCTTATGGTGTCACTTATCTCTCGAATTCTCCCCTCATGGTCCAGTAGCTGTTTGTCCCTCTTTTGCTCAGCTTCTTTATTCTCTGTCATTTGGTCTTCTATATCGCTAATTCTTTCTTCTGCCTCATTTATCCTAGCAGTGAGAGCCTCCATTTTTTATTGCACCTCATTAATAGCTTTTTGATTTCAACTTGGTTAGATTTTAGTTCTTTTATTTCTCCAGAAAGGGCTTTTATATCTCCCGAGAGGGTTTCTCTAATATCTTCCATGCCTTTTTCAAGCCCGGCTAGAACCTTGAGAATCATCATTCTGAACTTTAGATCTGACATATTACCAATGTCTGTATTGATTAGGTCCCTAGCCTTTGGTACTGCCTCTTGTTCTTTTTTTTGTGGTGAATTTTTCCGCCTTGTCATTTTGTCCAGATAAGAGTAGATGAAGGAGCAAGTAAAATGCTAAAAGGGTGGCAACAACCCCAGGAAAATATGCTTTAGCCAAATCAGAAGAGATCCCAAATCGTGAGGGGGAGAAAGGGGATAAAAAGAGGTTCAGAAAGAAGAAAAAAAAAAAAAAAAGAAAGAAAGAAACAATTAAAAAAAGAAAACCAATAAAGAAAAAAATATAAAAAGGAAAAAATATATATATATATTAGATAAACTAGTTAAAAAACATTAAAAAAGAAAAGGGTAAAAGTTAAAAAAATTTAGCAGAAGAAGAAAAATAAATTGAAAAAGAAAAAAAATTAAATTAACTGCAAGGCTAAAGAATCATGGGGAGAAAGCCATGAGTTCCGTACTTTGCTTTCTCCTCCTTTGGAATTCCGCTGCTCTCCTTGGTATTGAACCTGCACTCCTTGGTAGGTGAACTTGGTCCTGGCTGGGCTTCTTGTTGATCTTCTCGGGGAGGGGCCTGTTGTAGTGATTCTCAAGTGTCTTTGCCCCAGGCGGAGTTGCACCGCCCTTACCAGGGGCCGGGCTGAGTAATCCGCTCGGGTTTGCTTTCGGGAGCTTTTGTTCCCTGAGCGCTTTCCGTAGAGTTCCGGAGGGCGGGAATGAAGATGGCGGCCTCCTGGTCTCCGGCCCGGAGGAGCCGAGAGCCCGGGGCCCCACTCCTCAGTGCGCCCTCAGAGAACAGTGCCGATTTATTCCCGTCACCCTGCCTCCGGCCGCGCTCGGAGCTGACCGAGCCTGCGACCGGTTCAAGGTAACCCTGAGCTGAGAGCTCACTCCTCGGCTCTGTCTCTGTAGCCGGCTTCCCCGTTCTACTACCTGTAAGCTCTGCGACACTCAGACACCCCCGATCCTTCTGTGACCCTGCGGGACCTGAGGCCACGCTGACCCTGCGTGGGCTTCACCCCGGTTAAGCCTCTGGAGCGATGTCCCTCAGCGGATCAGACTTTTAAAAGTCCCGATTTTGTGCTCCGTTGCTCCGCCGCTTGCCGGGAGCCGGCCCCTCCCCCCAGGTCTATCTTCCCGTCGCTTTGGATTCACTTCTCCGCCAGTCCTACCGTTCAGAAAGTGGTTGATTTTCTGTTTCTAGAGTTGTTGTTCTTCTTCTCTTCGATCTCCCATTGGATTTGTAGGTGTTTGCAATCTTTAGATAAGCTATCTAGCTGATCTCCCGCTACCTGAAGTAGTCTCAGCCTGCTACTTCTCCGCCATCTTGACTCCTTCCTGAAGAAACACTCTTATCATTGATTTCGTTCTTCTTTCGTCTTACCAATGAACATAAATGAAAATGTACGTGAGTATTAATGCAGAGAACTACACTCATTCATAAATTGCAGATTTAAGAGCTTGGTCAAAATCAACCCAAAGTATTCTCTGAGAGTCAACTGGCTATATAGAATTTATGATAAAGAGTATCATCTATTTATTATTCTTTCTAAACTGTGTGCTATGAATTTTTTTACATGAAGGAAAATTATCATAAATTTATGAACATTAATATATGCATATCTCTTGACAAGAGTCAGTCACTCTACATTGACCAGCACACCACTGACATCAACCCCAGCCACACATTTTGCCAGTTCCAGCTGTCCCCCATAAGACAATCATTATAGGATTCAGTGTTACATCCAGATCACTCTACCAACTTCCCTTCCCTTTCTCCTTGGTGATTTCCTCCCAGGCAGGACTCAATGGAGATTATCTCTAGTCATCAAATAAGATCTCCTCTCTGACTATCAAAAGGGAAGGCTTCAGGGACCCTGAGTGCCCTTCCACCAGAAGGCTACTAAGCTCCAATGCCAAGTTACCACCTCATCCCCAGAAACTCAGAGCTCTTCAGACTGAGGGGATGGAGAAGGATAGCTTGACTAAGCCATCAAGACATCTCATGTAACTTTATGACTACATGTCTTTGTCATGAAAAAGAGAGACATGAGCAGTGATACTTCCCAGAGCAGAGGAAAATCATTCTGACATAAGTCATCGCTTCTACCACTAAAAGAAGTAGGAACAAACCTCCAATGTCAGACTCTTTGGAATTTTTTTTAAAATAGTAATTAATATTATTTAAGTCCTACCTCATCAATCACTTTGGAACATCTGCAGAATGTACAATGGCAGTAGGTTGCTGTGGTCTTGGCACAGACAATGTCCTCTGGAATAAAAGGAAAAAAAATTCTCAAATCTAGGGATGCTCAGATACAGTGTTGTGACATGACAGGGGTTGGAGGGCCCATGTCCACTAAGCTGAAGAAATGCTGGGAGCAGGTGCCAGGAGAGATAGGGGAATGAAGGGGGAAGGGAATGGGGGAAATATCCTTGCTGGAAGAGGGTGTGGCTGGCCTCAGCAAATGCTCTACTTCTCCTTCCCTCCCTCACCATCTGTTCTTCTCCTGGCTAGCCCCTTCTATTCCTGAGATCTCACTTTGGGTGTGGTCTCTTTCAAGATAAAGCTCATGATTTTAAACCTTCCACTTCTGAGTGATTTCCCCTCCCACAAGCAACTTTAGCATCCTGCCTTCTTCCTGTCCCAATGGACTGTGAGCACCTGTTTATTCATCTGTCTTTCCCACTAGACTGCAAGCTCTCACCAAGCCGGCAACTTGTCTTGCTCACCATGTTACCTCTAGTGCATGCAGCATGCCTGGCATTCCACGAGTGGATGCAGAGCAAACCTGAGCCCAGAACTCTCTGGTGCCAAAGACTGCACACCAGAGAAGATGTCACTGACTAGGACAGAGTTTGCCACCAGGGATGCTGGGGCCCTCTGGCTCTTCTTACAAGCTCCCTCATTTCTCTGCTCCCTCTCACCGGCTTCTTTGGGTCTTGAGAATGATCAAACCTGGCTCGCCATTCTCATCTCTTCTGGCTTTCTCACAAATGCTAGTTTAACAGGGGTAATGGGGTGAAGGGAATCCATGTACCTCTGCCTCAGGACACATGATTGGGTCCTGGTTCTTGTGCTCTGGATAGGAAAGCATCATGGTATCCTGGAGTGGATGCTAGAGTTGAAGGTCACACACTCTATCTCAGGCCATTATACTGGGAGACCACGGGCAAGTTATTTTACTTCTCTGAGCCTCTGTTTCCTCAACAACACAATATATATGGCCATCCCTATCTAATTCAGGTGCTTCTTTTTTTTAAGATTTTATTTACTTATTTGACAGAGATCACAAGCAGGCAGAGGGGCAGGCAGAGAGAGAGGGGGGAGAAGCAGGCTCCCTGCTGAGCAGAGAGCCCAATGAGGGGCTTGATCCCAGGACCCTGAGATGATGACCTGAGCTGAAGGCAGAGGCTTGACCCACTGAGCCACCCAGGCACTCCTAATTCATGTGCTTCTTGATGCACTTCAGTGAATACAGCATCCAGAGTGTCTTATGAGCAGTGCTGTGTATGCACCCAGAGTTGAAACTCATTGTACAAAAAGCACCATGGATGAGAACGCTGCACACTTTTGATGGAGCTCTAAGAACATCACATCCTCAGCTCCCCTTTACAATTCCCCAGTTCTACAAAGGGTTTCCGGTATGATTCATTCTTCAGCCTCCACCACCTTATCCCACATGAATTCACAATACTTGAAATAGATTTGCAAAGCCAGATGGACCTTAAGTCACCATGCTAGACTAGGTGCTTAGCCCGAGGAAATAGTAATATGAACCAATTCAATTAAATGAAGCTCAAATGCCTTCTCTTTCCTGAGGTCTTCTCTGATTCACAATTCCCCCAAAACCACCACAACAGGAAAATGCTGGAAGCCTTCTAATTCTCCTCCAAATTTGCCCCCAGCCCTAGCATCTCCGGGAGCCCAGCTGTCCATGAGGTGACCAGTATCTTGGAGACGTAAAAATAAACAGAACAAGTTGAGGTAAAAATATGTTACCCACCTATACTTACTATACCTTGTGCAGGTAGGGGTTGCAGACACCAGACCAGAAAGTGGTCCCTTACAAATAGAGTTATAATAGCAAAGATGAGATCATAGTGCATCCTGGGACGATAGGACTCAGTACCATAGACACTGCCATGACAAGTAATGAGGTTTCTCCATGGTGCCATGTGCAGAGCATAGAGTCAGAGCTGCATGGTTCTAATCCTAGCTCCATTTTTATACCACTTATGTGATTCAGGGCAAGTCACTTAACCTCACTGAATCTTAGTTTCTTCAGCTGTACCATTTTACAGCTGAAGAAACTAAGATTCAGTGAGGTTAAGTGACTTGCCCTGAATCACATAAGAAAGAAACAAATAAACAACAACAAAAAAAGGAATACTATCCTACCTTGCTCAAAGCATTCACTGACTGACACAAGGGCGTAGAAACAACACTTAATAATTTCCAAAGTAGGACAAAATTCATGCTGTGCAAGTTATGAGTGTTATATTGTTTATTCTCTTTATTAGTCAGAAATACATTCAGGTACATTTATAAGGGTGGCTTAAACAAATAGGGTCTATTTTTCTCCCATTCCTAGGTGGGAAACTTCTGGTTTGGCATCCACCGTTTATTTGGCGCCATTTGGAGACAGGTAGCATGCTATCTTTTAGCCTGGTAGTATGCTCTGTCCTCCTTAGCTTTGTTCTCATGCTTGCAAAATGGTTGCCACAGCTCCAGGCAATACTTCTACATGCAAAGCAGAAGGAAGTAGGGAAGATGCCCCCCTTTTCCAGGAAACCAAAAATGACTCTGACTCTAGAGACCTGTGGTACAGCTCTACCTAGGTCCCATTTGCCAACTCCATTATAAGCACACTGTGAAAATGTGAGTATTAGGGTGGGAACTTGCTGCTCCAAATAAGCAAGTTTCTTTCCCAGGAAAGAAAGGAAGTGTGGAGGAACAATAGGTAGTAGGAAGGCACTTAAGAGTTTTTGCAGCACTCCACAAAAACCTAATACAGGTGGTACCAATAACTCCATTTCACAAAAGCAGAACCTGAACTTGAGGAGTAAAGCGATCTATAGAAGTTGAAATACTCAGTCCATAAAAAGCTGATGTGGTGCTGACCATGGTCCATGCTCTTTGCCATAAGCTACGTTGAAAAGGCCCCAAAAGTTATCTTAATATGGGTTTAGAACAAACAAGTCTTCAGATTATAATATTCTTATTTTTGAGGAAGAGTTTGTTTGCTAAAGGAGGCAAACCCTTGACCTTCCTGCCATAAGCATCAAACCCCAACCAAATTAGCCTCTGTTCCCGTTTTCTGCATGCTTTATAAACCAGTCTCATAGAATCTTTAGAAAAATATTGGTCTACTCTGCCTCACTCCTAAAACATTTTCAGCCTAAGTTTTGAGAGTCAAAGTAAATCACAATAAGGTTTTAAGAATTGTACCTGGTGAAGAAACCATCCAGATTAGTAAAAATAATAGCTTAATCCTGCTCATTTGAAGAAAACCTTGAATGAGTCCACCCAGCTGGAACTTTCTGACAGCTTAGAGCAATAAAATGCCTTTGTGGCCTCCCTAATCCATTTTTAATTTTTGAATAAAATTAATAACCTAAATACCTTGGAGTATAAGCTGCATTCCTTCCTAAGGATATAAAATTTTCTTATATATATTCCCCCATCTATATTTGCCAAAGCCTGGTGCAATTCATAGAGATAAGAATAATTGTGTCTATTCTGCAAATAGAGGAATTAAGACATGAGAAATTATGATTACTTCGGGGAAAAAAGCAGGCACCAGTCAAGAGTAATGTTTTCCCACTTGAACATTCTTGTTTATCCCCTCCCTAACCAAAGAGAAAACTCTATTTATTTACTCTGGAGCTTCTGGTTCTCAGCAACTTGCCAGGTGGTTTCCACTTGCAAAATGGAGAGGAGCATTCACATTGTGATGGACTGGTACCTGGATGAGACCCACATGTATACATTTGCCCATGATATCCACTGGCATCTTCCTTGATTCAACTCTCTGCCGCCTATTACAAATACTTTATGGACCTGATCTTCCCCATGATGTTTCACCCTTAGTAAGATCCTGTGCCCCATAAGAAGTGAAAATGTCCTGTACTGGCATTTTCAGGAAAAGGCAGAAGAGTTGGAAGAAGTTTCCACCTCATTCAATAGAGGTGGGGACACTGGAAAGAGGAAGATAAATTCTGCCCACCCTTCCCCATTGGTCATGTGGTGAAGGTTAAGTCTAGTCCCCCTAGTATAGTACAAAGAGAAAGGCTGAGTTCTGGTCCTAGTCTCTATACTTGGGACCCCAGGTAAACTGCTTGTGTCAGGTGCCACATTTGTGAAAGGATGGGTGATGGAGGAGACTTACAGAGGAGTCATGTAAAGATGACATGACATCATGGGTCAGTGTCTCAGTAGACATTTAATACATCTCCCAGGACTCCATGCAAAGTGAGAGCTTCCATCATCCACTGAATCTTATCTTGAGAGGCCTAGAGAGGCCTGAGCTCCAGGCAGAAGATGCCCTGCACTTTGGGCTTAAGAATCTGCAGGCAGGGGGACCTGGGTGGCTCCATCAATAAAACAACTGGCTCTTGATTTGGGCTCAGGTCATGGTGATCTCAGGGTGGTGAGATTGAGTCCTGCCTCAAGCCTGCAGTGGGCTCCATGTTTTGCAGGGAACTTGTGTGTGTCTCTCTGCCTCTTCTCTCCCTCTGCCCCTTCTCTTTCTTCTCTTTCTCTCTCTCTGATAAATACATCTTTAAAAAATTTTAAAAAGGATCTGCAGGCAGGATGAGCCAGAACTAGTATTGGTCAGGATGGAGAATCAGCCTTGCAGGAAACCAAGTGAGGACAACAGCATGAACCCAACCTTAAAAGAAGGAGGTGGCCATTGCCCAAAGAAAAGCCTGGGAATTAAATTTTCTAGATCCTCCCTTCTCCTCTCCTCTTTCATCCTCTATCCATCCCCTCCCCCCTCCACCTGTTTTCCTGAACAGAGCCCCACCCTCTCTCTCATTTAAAACAACCCCATCATGAAAATCTGCTAGATGGAGCAGAACTGGCTGCCAGAAAAATAGAAAGAATTAAAAAGCACTAAAATCAGTCTTACTATCACTAAGAACCCCAGAAATGGGAATTCCAACAATGAGCTCTATCAAGAGGGCTTAAAGTGGGGAGGCCGGTGGTCTGGATGCCTCCCAAGCAAATAATCCTTTGTTTGCATAGATTTTTAAAATTGAATATAGCTCTTTGGTTCTGTCTCAAGACATAAATAATTCAAATGACAGGCTTTCTTTTCTTTACTGAAATTATGTAGTGAACAAACAAATCTATCTTTTTTTGTTTGTTTTTTAACCTAAAAATAGCAGAGAGTACCAACCTAACGCAACACCAGTAAGAACCAGATTCCTGGTGCAGGAATCCAAAGGTGGTGGGGTGAAGGCACTTGCCTGAGGTCTGTCCCAGTTAATAAGTCCCAGTTAATAAGTTCAAGGGGGATGAATCCGAGGACACAGGGCTCCACCAAGATCCAGTTTCCCACTGAGTCTGACAGAAGGCAGCGTCTTATAGAACACTAGTTTGTCCTCCTCCTTCCTGCTCCCTCAACACAGAGTCAAATGACTCCCCATGCAAATGTTATTTGGAAAAAAATATATTAGAGATGTATTAAGACATCTAAAATTGCACAAAGATCAAAGGATATGAGGTAATATATTTTTCTGGCTCCCCCTTAGGACTATTATCAAAATAATAAAGAAGCCATTTCCTATCTCCTGCTTTAATTCCACCACAATCAGAACACAGTGAGAGTTACACCTGAAACTAACGTAACCATGTGTGTGTCAACTGTGTTTCAATAGAAAGAAAAAGGAACACCATAATATATTTTCTTTTGCCACATGGGCTTTGTGAAATTGTGAGCAGAAATGGGAGCACTGTCACCTGCTGGGGGTTTTAGAGAAAGAGGGTCCTACCACTTGGGTATGATGAGGGGCTTGGGGATCCCCATGCTTTAACCCAAATAACAAATGACCAAAGGCCAAAAAAGTCTCTGATCCACCTTCTATGACCAGCTAGCATAATCTCACTCCAACCACTAGGAAAATCTTCCCTGGTCTCACCAGGCAAAAAGTCTCCCCCTACTCCAGATATCCACAGCACCTACTGCTGATGTTTTCCAATGTTTTTTTTTTTTTTTAACCAATAAGAGGTGTTTCAGAGCAATGAAAAGGGAATGGTCATTGATATCAGAAAACCGGGCCCGTCCCTCACTCATAGGAATGTAGCCATCTTACCGTCTCTGAGATCCAGACAGTAGGCATGACCTACACAACACTGCCTAAGAAGGTTATAATGACAGAACCACAGCCACTAACATTTTATTTTTTTTTAAAGATTTTATTTATTTATTTGAGAGAGAGAGACAAAGTGAGAGAGCACATAGGAGGGGAGAAGGTCAGAGGGAGAAGCAGACTCCCCATGGAGCTGGGAGCCCGATGCGGGACTCGACCCCGGGACTCTGGGATCATGACCTGAGCTGATGGCAGTCGCCTAACCAACTGAGCCACCCAGGCACCCCTTAACATTTTAGTCAACAAATCCTTTGAGGACTATTTTGAGGATGTGACTCCTAGCTGCTGTCTGAAAGCTGTTATGATTCCACCTGGTAAGTGAGTAGTAACATTGGATCTAGAAAGATCAAGAAAGGACGAGGGAAGTGAGCCCACAGAAGAAGTGTTCAACCCACAACAGGGGTGGACGTTAAAGGAGCAATGAGGATGATGGAGACCTGAGCCTGGTGCCATCTCCATTTTGGACTGCCATGGAGGAACTATAATGATGAACGTGCCTGTAGCTCCCACTTGAGGACACACTGTCTGGAAGAGCCACTCCACAACCTCAGAAACCCGGGACTGAGAAGCTGATTCCCACCTGAAGAGAGATGTAGGACTGGTGAGTGATGTGGGCATGCTGAGCAAGAACCCTAAGCGCCTGGCCCTCATCAGGTTCTTCATAGCTCAAAGCTTGCAGTCATGGGGGACTTGGTCAGTGCACTAGCCACAGTGATACCAAGTACATACAGATGTTATATTTTCATCATGCAAAAGCATGAAATCACAATAAAGATAAATTTTTATTATGTTTAACTTTTATCTTCTAGCTTTGTCACACTCATGGGTATATTCTCTGGTTTGAGTAACCAAATGATGTTTGCCTTCTATTGGGGGAGAAAAAACAAAGGATACGTCAAATATATCAGACAAAAATTTTATGTACCTTTTCAGATTCCCTCACAAAGATTTCCACAAAGAAAACTCCTGCGTCCCAGACAATTACCATCAGCCTTGCTGAAATCCTCATAGCCAACTACAACCATGCACCTTACTCTGGGAATATACTCCCTATGCACCAAAAGAACTGCAGTAACTCCCTAAGGTGTACTCACAAGAACCTGAGAAATACAATGAATATTATGGCATTTTACCCACCTGGTGGGAGAAATTTAAGACAGGACAGAAGGATTATCTTCTTGGGGGCTATCACCCACTACTCAAAATTTTTAATGTTTCAGAAAGATGCTAGAAATGAGTCCCAACAATTTGACAGGGCAGTGTCTTAAAGCCTGGACTTAACGCTAAACTCTCATAAATGATGTGGAGAAACTAGAACACCCCGGCCACAGTACTGAAGACAAGATGAATCTGCTCAGGAAGGCAGGATCGCTAGAATGAGATTATTATAAAAAGCCTGCGAGCTCGAGGTCATGTTGTGCATAGGGGCCACGGCCATGGAACCGAGCTCCCTAACATCAGTGGGGATGATGGAAGTCGAGAAAGGAAGAAGCCAAGGGGAAGTACTTAATGTTTGCCGGCTGAGTGGATATAACCACCATAAGGAGTACCACGGCTGCGGTGGCTTTTCAAGATGCCTCGATTGACAAGACTCGTAGTGTTCCTACAAGGTAGACAGATGGAGTGCTGACTAGCATGTTATCAATTTATATATATGTATGTATAAATATATGCAGAAAAATATATGGAGACTCAAAGGCTAACAGCAGTTCCTCCTATGAAAAACTACCCACCTCAGCCGGTTTCCCGATCTAAATTAATCCACAGGCACAGAGTCTATTGATAGAAGCAGAAAGCTGAACCTCCTTGAATAAGGATTCTGCAACTCTACCACGTATATATGAAGTAAATATATTCCCCAACCCTCTCCTGAAGAGAATCTGTGACCGTTTTTTTCAGTTTAGCCACGCTCTGAGAAGGAATACCCATAACCATTAGACTGATACCAGGCCCAAACATCGACATGCTTCACGAGGCAGGGTCAAGATTTATGAAGGCCAGGTGTTTCATGAAATTTTGGCCAAATGGATCCAGGCTGTTATTTCTCTGAGTCCCAAACATATATTTGGGTTATATACACTTAGCAGCTGGTTGAACCCTCATAATGGTCCCCTGATCTACGACGACCAATTACGGTATAAATATCCAAGTGGAAGATCCTGAAACTGCCCCTTTTCCCTGCCAAGATGATGCATCAAAAGCAATACTATAGTCCTTGGAAATTGCAGCAAATTGTACCACCCTCCAAAGATTTGAAGATCCAGAAAAAGCAGTGACTATTATATCCCATCCAATTTATTTTTCTGGCCTCTGAGGGGAAAACATTTTTTTAAATTAAATAAACATTATATATATATATATATATATAATATATATACATATATATATTTACACACACACATACACACACACACATATATATAAAGCATTATATATATATGTTAAGCATTATATATATATATATATATATTATATTTTATATATATATATAACTGAGGCCCCATCTGAGGAACAGCACCATGTGTGAGTTAGATAATATTCTTTGAATATGGTATATGCATTGAAACATTGACTACCATGTAATTCTGGGTCTCCTACAGCTGGGATATGCAAGCCCCTTAATTAAGTGCTGGAAGAACATGACCCCTCCCACTATCCCTCGCATTGTGCTCCCACTCTCCTCAAACTCTAAAGTCAGCACTTTCATGCATTAACTTACCTACTATGGAAATTACATACACTTAGAAGTGTGGCATTTTCTTTCCATAGACAAGTCACATGCAAAGTCAAATCACATTGCCTGAGGAACAAAGAAATACATCAAGGAATTTTTTATATGATCAAATGATTAATGCCATTACCTAAGACCCCCCAAGCATTCCTCTTTGCAGTAAGGATACCCTTATATCCTTATACAAGCAGAAAGAATTCTAAGACCAAGCTCCGTCTCCTCTGGTCAGGGTTTAGATGGGCAATCCCTGTCGCTTCTACCTTAATTCTTCTTTTTCTTTGCCTTCAGTAGCTGAACAGCTATGTTTCTGAGACATATTGTTGCTCTCTCTCACTTTTTTTTAAATAATTAGACTTATAGAAACCAAGCAGAAGGGTGGTTGCTGGCGGCTGGGGAAGGGAATGAGGAGGTGATGGTTAAAAGTTACACAATTTCAGTTATGCAAAACATCTCTTTGATGTTACATTCTTTCTCTCGGGTTAGAGTCAAAATTTTTTGGCCTGATAGTCCATCCTTGCAAAATGGCTTTGCATTTTCTCTTGTTAATTATATATTGATTTCCGAGTTTAATTCCTGGAGGCAATCTTTAATTCCTATTTCTAGGTCATGGAAGCCTTAAGCTACTTGAGGAATAGGCAGTAGAATGGAAGACTGAAATGAGAGGCAGGAGCAGAGCATTATTGGCCAAGGACCATTCTTCACACTAAGACATGAATGACTCTCAGGAAATTTGAACCAGCTGAATAGACAGTAGAGGCAAGGGGAAGAAAAAGACTGAAGAGAATGGAGAGAGATCAAGAGATTGAGATATTGAGAGACAGAGAGAATGAAATGAGAAAGAACCTTTAGAGTCATAGTCAACTGCAATTTCCAGGAAGGCTCATTTTGGTACAGTTTTTAGAAATTTGTGTTCATGAAGAAATAATTAAAGTACCAAAGAGGGGCGCCTGGGTGACTCAGTGGGTTATGCATCTGACTCTTGATTTTAGCTCAGGTCATGATCTCAGCATCATGAGATCAATCCCACTTCAGGCTCTGCACTCAGCATGGAATCTGCTTGAGATTTGCTCCCTCTTCCTCTGCTCCTGTCCCCCCTGCTCATGTGCACCCATGCCCTCTCTCTTTCCCTCTTTCAAACAATAAATAAATAAATACCAAAGATAAAGCAACTTCAGTAATGATCTATACAGCACTTTGTGTGAGGCACTGAACTAAACATTTTCATCGCTATTTTCATCACCTATATGGTATTTTCATCACCTATATGGTTTTATTTTCATCATCTATATGGTACTTACTATTATTATTCCCATTTTATTTATAAGAAAACTAAGGCCTAGAGAAGTTAAATAATTTTCCACAGGTCAGACAATTAAGAGGCAAAGCTGAGACTCATCCCTAACCCTCTCTCTTCACCAGAGTGAGAATGGCCCACCCACCCCCACCATTCCCAGCCAATGTGAAAGGACATGTCTATTTGCCCGTAACGATGCTATGCTTTTACTGATAAAACTTCCCTCTGAATAAGCTCTGATTTTCTGTCATTGTTATCTTAGTTGTACATGAAAATTATCCCCCTACAAATTATTAAGCAATTTATGATATGGTTTCACTTACTTGTGGAGCATAAGGAATAACATGGAGGATTTTAGAAGGAAAGGAAAGGCAAATTGGGGGAAATCAGAGGGGGAAGTGAACCATGAGAGACTGTGGACTCTGAGAAACAAACTGAGGGTTTTGGAGGGGAGGAGGGTGGGGGGATGGGTGAGCCTGGTGATGGGTATTAAGGAGGACATGTGTTGCATGGAGCACTGGGTGTGGTACATAAACAATGAATCTTGAAACACTGAAAAAATAAAATAAAATTTAAAAAAATAAAAAATAAAACAGACCTCCTTGGGGAAAAAAATGAAATTTCTAAAAATGGCTGTCCTGACCAAAGGGATTTTATGTGCAACCATCTACTTATCAACCGTTTCTGTGGAGTTAGTTTCCAATACTCCTGTCAAAGAGCCTTTATGTTCCATGAGTCCTGGAATATTCTTTTTTTTTTCTTTAAGATTTTATTTATTTATTTGATAGAGACAGTGAGAGAGGGGGAGTGGGAGAGGGAGAAGCAGGCTTCCCACTGAGTAGGTAGGCCAATGGGGGACTCAATCCCAGGATCCCAGGATCTCGACCTGAGCCAAAGGCAAGTGCTTAATGACAACTGAGCCACCCAGGTGCCCTGAGTCCTGGAAGTTTCTTTAAAAAAAAGTGTTCTAAATTTGATAATGCTTTCTCAGCTCCTATATTGGGAAGGGCAAGTCTACCTTCAAAACACACAGGACACATTCCTGTACTTTTCTTATATAAAAACTTATCCCACACATATCTGATCTCATATCCCTTCTGGTTAGTGGGAAAATGAATACTATCATTTTAAAAATTCACCAAAAAAAGGAATACATAACCTATGTGTAATCCAGGGATACTCAGCAAGTGTTGGTTTTATAACACAGTTGGAGAAGAATCATGATACCAGAAAAACCTTGGATAGAATCCCAGCTCAGGCTTTAGCTGGCTTTATGGCCCTAGGACAACAACCAATCTCTATGGATCTCATTTTTCCCTTATCTTTAAAAAAATAATAATGGCTATCTGTGTTTGTCTCTTAATTAAAAATAACTAAGATGTCCTCGGTTTTCCTCATATAAAGGGAAGCTTGGCAAAATGGGGAAGAAGGAGGCAGCTCTCAAGAAGACACCAGAGTCTCTTGAAGACCAGAATGGGAAGACCACTCAGAATCCATGGAAGCTCCATCCTCCTAACTTGCCACAGTCCAGATGGCTGTAGTTCCTCCTAGGGCAAGAATGTGTGGTTCTTCGCTCCAGGGGCATGATAGCATGGCTCAGCTACAGTGCCTCTGCTTGCCCCTGCATCAAGTCTGCCCATTCCTCCATGAACATCTGCTGGTTCTCTCCGAACTTTCCCAGATAACCTCCTGAGAAAGAGAATCTGATTAGCATGCCCAGCTCCTATCTCTCCACTGTAGTCAGGAGAAGGGTAACATGGTTCAAAATGTAGTCCCTCTTGCTCAAGGAACAACAAAGGATCAGTCCTTCCTCAGGAAATGTGGGTGTGACAGGAATCACAATCCCTCTTCCCAGGACACCACTGGAAGGTCTATTATAAAGGGGCATGTAAAATGCCTGGCTTATAATAGATAGTCTATAAAAAGGATTATTACTATTTTGATGAGACTCAAAATTGGATTCCAGCTCTCAGAAAATGATGGCCAACCCTTAATTGGATATACTCTGTATGTCATTACACTTCACTCAGTCTCATTTAATCCTCATAATAATTGGGAATCCCATTGTTACTTTATAGAAAAGTGAATTCAGGATCAGATGACATAACTGACTTGAGAACACAAGCTAATGATCTTTAATCCAGAGCTCTTCCATTAGAAAGTCTTTATCTATCAATTCTGCCTTAAAGGAATGGGAAGCAATACTCTGGGAGCCTTTAGGCCTTGCCTAAAACCCTCTGGGCCTTGTATCTGATGAGAAAGTGACCCTCGGTGATAAAAGACACTAGGTTTAGGATGAGAAAATCTGGCTCTTAGTCTAGACCCACCACTTTCTGGATGTGTGGTTGGTGGTGACATCAGACTTCCTAACCCTTAGCTTCTAGAGTTTTACGTTGGCAGCAATATTCCATGCTCTGTCAGCCTCCTGTTTGGTAGGAGGTTGAGAATTGAAATGAAGCACTACTTGGAGAAAATTGCCTGGTAACCAGTGAACCATTGTACAGATAGGAGTTGTAATTATCAAAAGTCCATCTGAACTAACATTTTATCATTTGAAATCCTACAGCAGTGTTGCTTAATGATGTTCCTTGGCTAAGCTTAAATTATTCATTCTCTCTCGTATAAGCCTATTGGCCACCTCCAGAAGCCAAGCACCAAGAGAGGAAGAGGAAAGTACAGCTGAGTAAGGCAAGGTCTCTATTCTCTAAATGTTCACAGAGTGGAGGGAAAGAGCGGCAATAAACAGTTGACTTCTGAGACAGTTTAGAAGTTGCTGTATCAGAGAAGAGAAACAAAGCAATGTAGGAGCACAGAGAGAGCAGGTAAGTCTACCTGGGAGTGGTTGGAGGAAGCTTCCTTTAATCAAAAGTGATAACAGGATGGAAAGAAGTGAGAAGGATGGAGGAAAGACCACTGTAATGGGGCAGATTATCCCAAGTACTACCCCCACCCCCTGCTCCAAGCCCATTTTCCTTTCCTTCTTCTTCATGATAGGCCCTCCTGGGCTCAACTGGGAACAGGACTACCTGGATGTCTATGTTCCCCAACTCCTTTGCAACTAGGGGTGGCCATATGACAGTAAGAAGTAAGTTCAAGTCCTAAGCACAACTTCCAGGCCTTGGCTTGGAATGTAGGTAAGGAAAGGAGCCAGTTTCCTCCACCAGCCAGGACAGCTACCGGAAAATGGCAGGGCAGTAGGATGAAAGAGTCCTGGGAGCTGATACTCCTGTGAAGCCAAGCTGTCTCCCCCAGTTCAGGACCACAATCCTCTGCCTGTTTCATAAGAAAAAAAATAAATACTTCTCTTGCTTAAAGTCCTTTGATTTTTAGTCTTTGTTTTTGTTATCTTACCATATTACCCAACTAGTACATCCTGGTAGAGGGCACAGCTTGTAAAAATACCTGGAATCATAAAGAGATAAGCCATCACTGGTTTGAGTCTGGAATGTCTGGAAATTTAGTTTGGTAACCATGTTGGGACTCAAAAGGACGGGTCCCCAGCAGGGTGTGAAATGATGCACAAGAGGTAGTCTGGGCCTGAGCATTCAGGATCCCAGTCAAACCTGGGATCCTAAGCTCAATCCCTAAGGGAACTGGAAGCCCAAGAGTTTCTCCTATAACCTCTCCTCTTGACAAGTCAACACCCAAGAGAGTGCACCCTGGTGAAAATAAGAAGGGAAGGTGGAAGGGGGATGGGGAAAGATATCATGCAGGATGGATCCTTTCCATCGATGTCTTTGGAACAATACTCCAGTGGTCCTGGGACTGAAGTTCCCATAGTCTAGAGAAGCAGGTAAAATTCCAGACAAAAGCCTGGAAGAAACATCTCTGGATTTAGAGCACTGGTCACTCCTGCATCTGTCTCCTCTCATCTCCTGTACCCCAAGAGCATCCAGCTGCTTCTTCAAGGGATGGAGAAGAATGGGCAAAGTGGAACTGAGTGGAAATTTTGTGGAGGAGAAGGTCTTGGCTTGAACAAGACCCTTGAAAATACTTCTTTGAGCTAAGCAAGGCTGAATCCCATATGCTAATGAGCATGGAGATCATTAAAATCCCCCCAATCTGTAAGGCAGATCTGCTCTCCTCTGTCTTGGGAAAAAAGAGGGCCACCCTTTCTGAAGGGAGACAATTGCAGTTAGGGAGAAAGCTAGAGCCAGTACACATTCTTTGCGTGACAAATGTGTGTTAGCCAGATGCTGCCTTGCTGTTGCCCATCCTGCTAGCACTCCTATCTACTGCCCAGTCTGCTAGCTAAGTCACCTTTTAATAGCTATGGTGCTAAAGATGCCTTCACATGTATAGGCTTTCATGAAAACCAAATAAGGTCTGGGGATGAAAAAAAAAAAAGTTTGAGTTAAATTCTCTGCTGCCTGCTGTGAGATGTTCTACACACTCCCTACCACTGCCCTTGATGTTCAAGCACAGGGACACTGTACTGATTATGGGGCCAGATCCTTATCTGGGAGAAACTGTTAATTTCTTCTTTTTCCTCCAGTACTTTTCCGTTCCTGCCCTAATTACGGGAGGTGAGGCTGCCGTGACTGTGATACAGAAGAACTTGCCCAGGTCTGATCATCGTAAAGCATTCTCAGTTTTTCTGAGAATGAAACCCTGTTATTATTTGTCTGAATGTTTTTGACGGTTGTCATGGTGGTGACTTTGTTAGCAAAGGTGGTGGTGGCAATTCAGTTGTTAAATAGTGATTGACTGGAGTGAACAGGAACAAGGTGGCAGGAACTGTGCTCCCTAGTGGCACAGCAGGGAGGTCTCGGTGATAGCAAGGTGGCAGAGGAAGAGGTAAGACTAAACAAAGGTGTTGGCTTGGACAGTGACAGTGGGGGATTGTGGAAGAGATGGCCTTGCAGTGACCGTGGCAATGGGAACAATACCAGCTGTGCTGACAGAGGCCTGGCAACTGCATGGAGTTTGTCCGTAAGGCGAGGTGGGTGACAGTGACTGAATGTCAGATACTGATGATGGAGCTGGTTTGTCTGTGCAGATGATGGTCATGAAAGTGGAGATGGTGGTGAGCATAGCAGAAGGAAGATAAATAGATTTACATAAATATATGTGTCATGTACATATATATATATACCAAAAAACCCTATACACATATACATACACACACATACAATGTTTCTTTTTTTAATGTTTCTTTTTTTAATTTAAATTCAATTCATTATCATATCATGTGTTATTAGTTTTGGAGGTAAACTTCAGGGATTCATCAGTTGCTTATAACACCCAGTGCCCATTCCATCACGTGCCCTCCTTCACGCCCATCACCCAGTGATCCCATCCCCCCAACCCCCTCCCCTCTAGCAGTCCTCAGTTTGTTTCCTGTGATTAAGAGTTTCTTAAGTTTCGTCTCCCTCTCTGATTTTGTCTTATTTTGTTTTTCCTTCCCTTCCCCTATGCTCCTTTGTTTTGTTTCTTAAATTCCACATATGAGTAAGATCATATGATAATTGTCTTTCTCTGACTGATGTATTTTGCTCAGCATAATACCCTCTAGTTCTATCCACATCCTTGTGAATGGCAAGATTTCATTTTTTTGATTGCTGAGTAATAGTCCATTGTGTATATATACACCACATCTTCTTTATCCACTCATCTGTCAGTGGACTTCTGGGCTCTTTCCGTAGTTTAGACTATTGTGGACATTGCTGCTATAAACATTGGTGTGCAGGTGCCCCTTTGGATCACAACATTTGTATCTTTGGGCTATATACCTGGTAGTGCAATTGCTGGGTTGTATGGTAGCTCTAAATTAAAAACTAAAAAAAATTTTTTTTAAAGTTTAGAAAGTTATAATGTTGTTTCTTATATAATTTTATTCACCAAACTGTTCTAAGATTTGTCTTCTCAGCCAAACTAAAACCAGAGGGAAAGAGTAGGTTCTCTTTTCTCAGAAAGACATTTCCTTTCATTAAATCATAAACAAGCAAAAAAAAAAAAAAAACCCACACACATGACAAAACAGCCAAACCCTCGATGTGTCACTAGCTAGAAGAGCTAACAAGCTAGTTGTTGTTAGGTACCATCTGTAGTGATGGAATTCCAACCTGAACAGTCTTTTCTTCAAAGATCTTCCAGAAAGATAGACCAGTAGAAAGGGAACAGAAACTCCCCAAGGGATGAGGGGGCCAAAGGATGGAGGGACTTTGTGTTAGAGATTCCCAAGACTGCCCCTAGGTTCTGTGATTGGCTGAGAGGACTCACAGACTCAGCAAATAATTGTACTCCTGACTAAGATTTATTACAGTGAAAAGATACAAAGCAAATTTGGCAAAAAAGGAAAAGTGAAAAGTCTAGAGGAAATCAGATGCAAGCTTCCAAGAGTCCTTTCCCAGTGGGGTCACACACAACATGCTTAATTTCTCCAAAGAGAAGTAGGAGGCATGTGACAACACCTGTGAAGTGTCATCTTCCACAGACACTTATCAGAAATTCACTCACCAAAGCCTTCACTGGAAGACAGACATACAGGCATCCTCTGCCTAGCACAGACCAAACATTCCAAACTCCCAGGGGCACATGGTGGCTCAGTCGATGAAGCTTCTGACTCCTGGTTTTGGCTCAGGTCATGATCTCAGGGCCATGATATCAAGTCCCACATCATGCTCTGTGCTCAGGATGGTGGGGGGGAGGGGGCAGTGGAAGCCGGGGAGGGAAGTCTACTTGAGATTGGCTCTCTCTTCCTCTCCCACTGCCCTTCCTGCCACTCACTCATTCTCAATCTCTCTCTCAAATAAATAAATAAATCCTTTTTTTTTTAATTCCATATTCCCAGAAGGAAAGCAAGTGTTCAGCATAAACCAAATTGTTGTACAAACCATTCTCATCATATAAGAAAAGCTTTATATCTGTGTAGGAAATGATTTACCAGCCACATTCCAAGATACCAACTGAAGGTGAACTTTGCAAGTAGATGCTCTACAGATAACATCTCATCTTTAACGCGCTGAAGTCTATACAAGAGTGATGCTGGTGGTAATGGCTGAGAACCAGCATCCTCTGGTCTGGTCTCAAATGCTCATAAGCTCTTTGTAAGCAAAAGTGCAGTGGCAGCAGCACTGCCCTTGACCTCATTGGGTTGCTGGATAATTACATAGCCCTGGGGATCTGTTTCTACTGATTAAGAAGAGTCCAGCTGCATTACAAGCACATGTGTTCCTTATGACAGTGGCTATAAAGTGGTAAGTCCTCTAACAAAACACAATCCAATTACCTAAAAATCGCATCTAATAAAAGAAATATTTGCAAGCCCAGTCTGGTTTTTGTCATTGAATCACATCTGAATTGCAGAATTTAGAGTGGTACAAGAGGAATTTTAGATCAAAATCTGGTTTTACTCTTTATTAGTTAGGTGAGTTTAAATAAATTGGGGTGGGGGTTCTTGGAACATTTCTTGGTTTATTTGGGGGGTTGGCATTCAACATCAGAGAATTGGGACAGTCAGAATCTTCCAGTCTTGCCATATATTTTCATTCATTCATCCAGGCAGGGATGCTCTCTGATATCATTTTATACTTTTCCCTCAGCTCTGACTTCTCCTCTCGTTCTAGTTCCCCCAGCAGCAGCTCCACACAGAAATGATCCTGGAAGATATCTATAGTAACCCATGCACTTAAACCTCTTCATCTGTAAGATGGCTATAATAATGCCTGCCTTACAGACTTCATTTTGTTTTTGCAAAGGAAAAACAAAACAAAACAAAAAAGATATCTAAAAGCATTCATCAGTGCACCATACCAGTATCAGCTGTTATTAATTGTGATTCCTTTTCAGGCAAAAATAGCTTCTAACATTTTTGTTTTAGGTATCTGTGTCATCTCTTCCATCCCTCTGACACAAAGATTGGATCAGGAGTGCTGGGTTCTCAGCTTTTGTGAGTTATCAGTCAGAAAAGATGCACGCAAGTTCTAGCCCCTGGTGATCCTGAATGTGACCTTATTTGGAAATAAATAGGGTTTTTGCAGATGTAAAAAAAAAAAATGTGAGATCATACTGGAAATTTAGATGGGCCCTATTCCAAGGACTGATGTCCCTCTAAGAGAGGAAGCTTGGACCCAAGGAAGACACACAGGGACAAAGTCACGTGACAATGGAGGCAGAGGTTCAAGTGGTACACAGATAAGCCAAGGAACACCAAGCATCACCATCAACCACCAGAATCGAGGAAGAGGAAGGAAGGATGTTTCCCCAGAGCCACTGGGGAGAACGTAGCCTTCCCAACATCTTGATCTTAGATGTCTGACCGCTAAAGTATGAAAGAATAAATGTCTGTTGTGTTAAGCCCCCAGTCCTGGTACAGCAGCCCAGAAAACTCACACTTCTTTCCAGGCCCACCACCAAATCCCTCAGTAGTTTGGGCCAAGACACATCAACAGGCCTATGTATGCTGTGTTTCAGCGGTAAGATAGAGCGCAGATGAGCCTTGAGTCTGTGGGTTGTGGAAATAGCAGGACTGGAGCCATACCTCCAGAAAAGCCAAATGAGCAATCCTAAGAAGGTGCTCTTTGGTGCCCAGAAATGTGGCCGCAGTGTTATACTCCTGGATTTATGAGGGAGAAGACAAAGGTTGGAGATGATACAAAGCCTCAGCTCCAATTATGCAATAAGTTAGCGGCTGAGTCGGGGGAAAACTAGCCCTTTAACCTCTCAGTTCTGGGCCCTCTCCCTCACATGCAGGACGCTCATCTCTGACCCACAACATCAGGAAGAAGCAAAAATAAGGAAGGCAAAGCAACCTATTTAGGTACTGGAGCAAAGGAGCCTGCCGCCAGAGGCGTGATGCGCAGGGCCTTTCAGTGGCAATACATCATCTCTTCCTATGTCAGCATCAGAAAGAAAGGGTGGGAGGTTTTTTCAGTAGTCAGATTGGTTGGCTCACTGTGGTTTAAGACCAGAAACTGTTCTCCCATTAATTTTAACACCAACTCAGTTTGGAGGGATTTATGACCACACAGTACAAAGAGTAATTTGAGTTACAGCTTGGCGTGGTTGTGTTCAGGAGGCAAGGGCAGAATGTTCCATTTTCCAGACTGCTGACTATCTTTTTAACTCTCCTTCCCTAGAAACATAAGGAAAGGTGAGACACTGAAAAATGATCCTGAGTTTCCTGGTGTTGAATCCTATTTGTCATTTAAAGAATAAAAACAGAACAATTGGAGAGAATGACCTGAGAAGGTCTGCATGGTGTCAAGCGTAGAGCTCTGGATCAGGGATAAGAGTTCTGTTCTGCCCCTAACTCACCAGAGTACTCTAGAAGCCACTTCCACAGCCTGGAAATGTTTCCTAACCGGTAACACAAGAGTAGCAGAGTCTGTGATCTATATCAGGGATTCCAATGTCATAATGTCTCTGAGTTTGTATCCTGACCCCAGGGCTAATTAGCTCTATAACCTCAAGCCAACACTCAATTTCCCTGTGCCTCAATTTTCCCATCTGTAAAATGGGAATGACAATAAAATCTATTCCTTGAGGCTTACTTGGGAATTAAATAAATAAATATTTGTGATGTACTTAGAACAGTTCCTAACACAGGAAAGTATTATATGTGTTTGTTTGATAAAACAAAGGTGTTGATCAAGATGCTTTCCTATGATTCTTCCTGCTTTCACACTCAGAGTTAGCTTCCAATCAGAAACACAGGGGAACATTGGGGAGGGTAGGTGCTATGGTGAGTGCTGTGAAGTGTGTAAACCTGGCGATTCACAGACCTGTACCCCTAGTGCTAATAATACATTAAATGTTAATAAAAAATTAAAATTTAAAAAAAATAAACACAGAGGAAGAGAGAGAGGTGACTGGTCACTGAAACTCTAGGGAAGACTGGGATCTTGAGAAGGCTGAACTTGAGTGGTAGAGCGCTGCCTTTGAGTTGGAAGGCCTACGATCTGGACCCCCCTTTGCTGGGGGCACACTAGCATGGTTTCGAGCACATCTCCGTATCTAATAAAATAGGAAATATGGGATGGAATGTCTTTAATGTTGCTTCCATTTCTTAAGTTATTTTTACATTGGAACCAACAACCAAACTGTAAGTACCCAATATTAATCTTCCAGGGATATGAGGGGGACAGGGTGTGGTTTGATGCTAAAAACATGCTATTCACCCCTTTTCCCCAGGATTCCATACTGAGGTAGGACACTTGCAACCATCTATATTAAATTGAAAACCATATTTTCTGAAATCATTACTAGTGACCACACAAAGGCTTGGAACTCCAACATAAGGTTTTGGTAAAAGCTATACTAGAGAAAGAGTTGCTGGCCTGTGGGAAGAGAGACTTCCTACCCCCCATTCATAATCCAAGTTTTGGTTCCCAGGTGCTGGTGTGTGTCTTCAGGAGAGGGAGATGGGGATGACAGGGTCTGCAGAGACAGATGAGTAGACAGAGCTGACTCATCCTCCCGACTTCAGATGCATTTTGTGGGGATTAAGGAAACAGGGAAACAGTATATGAAAAGCACTTAACACAGTGCCTGGAACATAATAAGTGACAATAAATTAGAGTCATTATCATTATTTTAGGGAGCCATCTCTTGGAAACCTTAAGAATGCATCTAGTTTGGCTTTCTTTTTCATACAGAAGACTTAATGATAATCCCCTTTTTTATTATTTAAGTTCTCCAAGAATCTCAAATTATAAATCTAATATTTTATTTCCTGTACAATCAAGCCAGTATTCCTCTGTTTCAAAAGAGATGCCTAACACTTTAATTTAAGGCCTTCTTTTTATTCTTCTTTTTATTATTGGATCCAATGAGGACAAAAAGATTCTCAGGGTCCTGAATATAAATCTTCACATTCTTGAAGGAAGTAACTATGGTCCTTATAGGCAAGTACCTCCTAGGAGACAAAAATCCAAACGTCCATGGAAAAATGGGCTAAGTTCCTGTGATGAAAGTTTTTGATTAAGTAATCAGAGGTTAAAATTACCCTAGAATTCTTGGCTGAGTGTATCATACTCATACCATACTATACTATACTATACCAAAGAAAAAATAAAAAAGGAAAATATTTGAATTGCAGTAGGAAGATGCCCTTACCCACTTCTTCTATATTTGTGGAAACCTGGAAATAATTTAAGTGCCCAGCAATAATTTATCAGTGTGGATGCATATTCATTCTCAGTCAGGTCAACCACAGGAGGGTGACTGTCTCAATTCTCCACAGTGTGTCCCCTGCTGCCAGCCCAGCCCATTTATTTATTCATTCAGCCTTTCTATCACCCAAGTACATTTCAAAGCTTATTATGTGAGAAACACTATGCTTGACCTTGGGAATATAATGGTAAACAAGACATCATGGTCCCTTCTCTCACAAATCTTTATTCCTAACAAAGTAGCTAGGAAACTAATTAAATAAGGAATTATGAGGAAGCATGACAAAGGCTTTAATCTGGTAAATCATGACAAATGGTTAGATCTGAGATTTGAACCTTGGCAGTTTGTCTTCGAAACATGACAGCCAAAAACCTCGAGGAGGGAGGTTTGCTTATTAACTTTTATAAAAGGGAGAGATCTTAACTGGTTTAAATGCTAATGGTAGGAGCTAGAAAAAGGGAAATTGATAACAAAAAGAGAACATATGATTTTCTGAAGATGAAGTCCTAAGGAATTTGGGAGGCAAACCACTGGGGAGACAGGAATGACCACCAAAGGGACAGCCATTTTGCCCACTGTTAGAGGAGGGAAAGAAGAAAAGAAGGGGGCTGATAGCAGCTAAAGTTTATGGTTTCCTCGTTATGCTGTTGGTCACTTGCTGAGGTTTAACGAGAGAGAGAACCAGGCTTCACCTCTGGGCGGCTCGATTCCCCCAGAATTTTCATGCATAAATCACTGTGTTTAATATTGCACACTATTGCTCAATATTGCTTTGTTTTAGATGCCTGTGAACCAGCAACTGGAGCTGTGTAGTTAGCACGACAGCTATGCATCTGGTACTCAGAGAAAGATCTCTGGAGACATGGAACCAGCAGCAAAGAGGAGCTCGCTGGAGACAAGAGACAAGGTCCCAAAGCAGGACATAGGCACAGCAATATTCTACCCATAGGCAGACAGACAGAACAGAAGAGGAAAAAAGAGAAAGACAAAGATCAAGACAATGATGAAGGAAGAGTGGGGAGAAGAGGAGAAGGAGGAGGAAGAAGAAGAGAGGAGGAGAAGGAGGAGGAAGAAGAGGAGTGTAGTAGGAAGAAAACTGAGACTTCAAAAAACCAGGAGCAGATGACCATCACCATCAAATGTTGATAAAAGATGGAGACTTAGTACCTACAGGACTCACTGCTAACTTGGAAAGTGAGCTTTTGGAGAAGTAGCAAAAGATAAACCCAGATCACAGTGGCTTGAGTCGTGATAAAGGGATGAGGCAGTGACACAGCAAACAGACAGTTCTTTCAAGCAGTCTGGCTGCCCAACTTCGTCACACCCAGCGTGGTAGCAAATCCCAGAGACACTGGAGGAGAGCAGAGAAACATGACAGCTGAAAACCTCGAGGAGGGAGGTTTGCTTATTAACTTTTATAAAAGGGAGAGATCTTAACTGGTTTAAATGCTAATGATAGGAGCTAGAAAAAGGGAAATTGATAACAAAAAGAGAACATATGATTTTCTGAAGATGAAGTCCTAAGGAATTTGGGAGGCAAACCACTGGGGGGACAGGAATGACCACCAAAGGGACAGCCATTTTGCCCACTGTTAGAGGAGGGAAAGAAGAAAAGAAGGGGGCTGATAGCAGCTAAAGTTTACTGAGGTGCAACCACTTTCAAAAGCTGTTTGGAAATTTCTAAAGAAGTAAAACATACATGCACTGCTGTAGACTGAATGTCTGTGCCCCCAAGTTTCTTATGTTGAAACCTAGTCCCCAGGAGAGTGACATTTGGAAGTATAGCCTCTGGGAGATACAGAGGTGGTGAGGTTGGAGCCCCCAGGCACAGGATGAGTGCCTTATGAACCAGACCCCAGAAAGCTCCCCCACACCTTCTGCCATGTGAGGACACAGCGTGATGTTGGGTGTCTGCAGCAAGAAGGCTCTCCCCAGACCCCAGCCATGCTGGCACCTTGGTCTCAGACTTCCAGCCTCCAGAACTGGGAGAAATAAAGTTTTTCTTGCTTATAAGCCACTCAATCCATAGTATTCAGTGGACTCAGACATTTATCTTCTGCCCAGCTATTCCTCCCCTGGGTATACACACAAGAGCAATGAATGAATATGATCCAAAAAAGACCTATTCAAGAATGTCCACAACCACATCTTTCATAACAGCCCAAACCTGAAAGTAATCTAAGTATCTGCCAGCAGAAAGGGTCAACAAGCTTTAGCATATTTGTATAAAAGAATACTACTCAGCCTTTAAAAAAGATGAACCATAGCTCCAAGCAGCAATATGGATCTTACAAAGATTACACTGAGCCAAAGAAATCAGATGTAGAAGATTGTATGCTGTGTGATTCCATGCACATGAAGTTCATGAACAGACACAACTCATTTATGTGGCAGAAAGCAGAATGGCAGGGGTCCAGAGCAGACTGGGAGCTAGGTCAGAGAAGGGGTGGGGTGGTGGCCCATGGAAATTGACTTTAAAGGGGCACAAAGGATCTTCTGTAGTACTAAAAAAAAAAAAAAAAAAAAAAAAAAAAAAAAAAAACCACCTTTTTTATCTTGATATGGATGATGGTGATCCAGGTACATTCATTTGTCAGAATTAGTATTAGTCAGATTGCACTCTTACATGCTGTTCACCACACCATAGCAAATCGTATCTCCATAAGGAAGACTTAGCAGGCAGTATAATGGGGAAAGTAACTACGAAGGAATTTATCTGCACTGATTAAGCTAGTCGCAATAACCTCACAGCATAGCTACTATTTTGGCCCTCATTTTACAGGTGAGTACAGAGAAGCCCATGTCCTCCCCAAGGCCACACTTCAGGGAAGGGATGAAGCACAGACAATGGCAAATGGGCAGGGTCGGTTGAAGAAGTTAAAGACTTTTTCTGATTTCCACATAAGTCTCCCAGAGGCTAAGACAAGGCCATTGTGGAGTGTGAAGGGGAAGACAGGGGAGTCAAAGGTTTAAGACAGATGGAGAAGATTTGTAATTGCTTTTGTGGGGGAAAAAAAAAAGGAGAAAGAACTGACAGAAGAAGCACAGTAGGAGTGGGTCAAGTAACATTTACCTTCAGTTTCTCTCTCAACTTACAAAATAATGTGCTTCTCACATGGTTTTTATAAAAATCAAATGTGTGAAAGTGCTTCACCAACTCCAAAGCACGATATACACATGTATTTAATTTTAACCTTTTTAAAAAATTTTTATGTATTTATTTGAGAGAAAGAGAGTAAGCATGAGCTGGGGGAGGGGCAAAGGGAGAGAGTAAGGGCAGAAAGCAGAACCCCTGCTGAGCAGGGACCCCAATGCCAGGCTCCATCCCAGGACCCTGTGATCATGACCTGAGCTGAAGGTAGAACGCTTAACCAACTGAGCCACACAGGCATTCCTATTTTAACTTCTAAATGGAAAAGTGAGTCTCCTCAATTTTTTAATAAGCCAAGGAATAAATTAATGATTTTTCCAAAATTAACTTTAAAACACATTTTCCAATGTGATCCCATAGAGGTCTTATTTTTTCTCTCTCCAGTCCCATGTAATGACTTACTAAGAGGTTTCTACCTGAGCAGTAACTATCAGAGTCCCATACGAGGAGATTCCCATCTCTCCCCTCTTGTGGTAGGCCTGACTTTGGGCAGTGATGACCAAAGTGGGTGGATACAAAGCCCAAGGAGAATGAGCATCCACTGGGAATCATTGGCGACTGGCATTTTCTTCCAAGCAGGGAGGCTGGTGGGAGGGCTAAGCTACCAATTTGGATTAGCACTGAATCTGACCAGAATCATAGGGGAAGGGAAGGAAATAAGATGAAAACAGGGAGATAAATCATATCAACTCTCAACTTTAGGAAACAAACTGAAGGTTGCTGGAGGGGACATGGCGGGGGCGGGGGGGGGTGGTGATGGAGTAACTGAGTCATGCGCATTAAGGAGGGCACTCAATGGCATGCGCACTGGCTGTTATATGCAACTGATGAGTCACTAAACTCTACCCCTGAAACTAATAATAAAGTATATGTTAAATTGTATTTTAATTTAAAAAATTAATAAACAAATCTAGATTGAAAGGAACGGATCTGCAATATATTGATATGTTGATTTCCCTCCCCGCCCCCATCTTCCACCTCAAAATTTAGGAATGGAGTTAACCATTTGCTGCATATATCATAGTCTCTTCTTTACGATCTGTCTTCGTCTACAGCCTTTCCAAAGTCCTCCACAGACCTTCCCCCAAGCTAATTTGGTCACAGGCATCTTCATCTCGAATTCCCAGTTAGTTCATTGGCAAATACTTATTCATTATTTTGCTCCCATAGTATCATTACATACATCATTACATGAGGTGGACCTCTTATGGTCAGGGCAATAGGGAGTGAAGTAGTGACACACACAAAGGAATAGGTTTGACTATTTTCCAAAGTCTTGTTTTGAATGATTAATTTAACTACTTTCTTTCATACAGACTACCCTTAAAGCTTTCCCTTTCTGCAGGATAGATTTCTTTGTGGAGAAATAACCCCTCCCCCTCCAGGAGGAGTAGAAAGGACAGGTCCTCTCCAATGAGACTTTAGAGAGTTAAGACAGAGAAAGAGTCAGAGTTTCCCTCCAGATGGTGATAATGCTGTTTCGTCTTAAAGGATGAATACTAACATTCAATAAAAACCAAGCTATTGCTGAGGGAGGGACCCCCAGAAGCAGTTCAATTTTGCCAAAACATGAAACCAAGATGGAGCTCAGCAGGTGAGGGGGCTGGAGCAGGACATGGTGTGAGAGATGATGGGCCTCCTGCCAAGAATTTGGCTTTCATCCTGTTGTTTTCATTGGCAACATAGAGATAGCTAATGAAAAGAAAATTGGGAGCAAAGTCCATCTTTTGCTCCATTCTAAGTTTCAAAGGACAGGAATCACCGCTTCTATTTCAACTCTCAGGAATTCAAATGCTGGGGGCAGTTGAGTGTATTTGCTATGTTTTGTTTTGTTTTGTTTTAAATCATGGGGCCCTCATACTATCTTTCATGCCCCATATTTCCTAGAGACCTGGGTATATAAAAATAGTTCTCTTTGATAAAATGAACCATATACATGTAATGACAAATGGTAGCTGACACTAGACCTATGTCCTGGGAGCAACTGAACATGGGGGAAACACTGTGAAACTGAGAGTCCCTTGGGTAGCCCAACTCCACATCAGCCACCTGCTATCGCCTGGGAATGTGCAACCAGCTCCGCCAGGCCTTCCAGCTCCCCAAAAGAAGTTGGACACGTGTATTTTCATGTAACATTGGTCTGGTTTTAAAGACTGGGTTGCATTTTTTTTTTTTTTAACTCCCCGTGGCCCAAGGAAAACAAACCTTCAGAACAAAAACATGTGTTTTGTCAGTTTGTAACTGCTGTGTTTCTTTCTTTAGTTCTTCCAACAGCATGCCATGGGGATTCCATATTGTTCACCGGGTGGATGAATGGAAGGATGATCTTTCTCATTCCTGCTTCCAAATCAGTTCCCCAGCCCTCTGAGTCAGGGACTTCATGCTAGAGGCAGTACCTTCATTTGATGAGAGGCCTAGAGAACATGGTTTACAAATCGGTCCTTCAAAAGTAGAAAAACAAGCTTCTGTGGCTGGAAGGGGGATGCAGACGGCACCTCCTGGATTCCTCTCTTCCCATGATGAACCCCATGTTCGCCTCCAGTGAATCATGACGCTCCATATGAAAGCCATGAAGACAGTAGACACAGTACATGCTCTGGGGACAGAGAGGTCCCAATTTCTGTCCTGACCTTGCCACTCACTAGCTGAGAGAAGAGTCATCTGACCTACCAGCCTCAGTGTCTCCTACCATACCCCAAATCTGTAAGTCAGGGATAGATATCTATGTCAGTATTGTTGTGGTGATCAGTTGTATCATGTGCACGACAGCCTCTAACATAATGCCTAGTATCCAGTAGCCACTCAGTACTGGAAACGGATACCATGTATGGTTTCAAAGGGAGAAAGGACAACACCTTTCACAACCCATCTTAGACCAGCAAACGACACATAATCAACTCTCCTACAATTACCATGGAAAGAGCAATTTTGGGCCAGAGGTGCAGGTATCTAAAAGAGTTAATATTAATAAATTGAGTTCTGGGAAATTTAATTGTATTTCTCTACTTTTCCTTTATTCTCTGGTAAATAGATGAGACCAGTTGTCAACAACTGGGAAGGCTCTGAGATTTACCCTGTTTATAAACCCAACCTAGTCTCACTGACGCTGACAGAATGCCAGAGGCTCCGGAGTCACAGAACGAGGACTTTATCACTCACGGTAATAGCAGGCCCAGAAGATCAGATTTTCTTGGGCCAGTTCCTCAAGCCATGATCTCCAGTGCATGGCAGAAAGAAGGCCAGGTGACACTTGGACCTCCCGTGTGTTTGTAGGACAAATGTCAGCCTCCAAAATTGGAGAGACAGAGGAAACAGAAGCCCAGCGTGCTGGAGCTCAAGTCCAGGAGCAGACCCTCCTCAACCTCTCTTCTCCCCAAAGCCAGGCTCACTGAGCTCTCAGAGCCCCCAGAAGTCTAACTCATCTCTGTCATCTGCCCCACCTGGAGCTAGAACAGACATTATCTCACAGGGAAAAGCAACTGTTTCAGCACTAGCATTTGGTTTCTACTGACAGAAGCTCAACTCAGACGGGGGAGAGTGAAATGAGATACAGGGACTGGCATGGCCAGGAAAAACACCAAGGTAGCTTGGAAAATGCAAAAATGAGTCTCAGGAACTGGGGCTTCGGGAATTGCCTGACCTTCTTCCTCTCTCTTTGTTCTTGGTCTCGTTTCTTTTGGCTGCTGGGTATCTTCGTTCCACAGGGGTCTCTGAGAGGAAGCAACTTGCTTTCTTCCCTATGATTCTGAACAAACTGGAAATTTAAAACAAAACCAAAAACACCCTATGGGAAACCCAAATATTGCCTTTATTACCAACAAAGTCTGGGTGGGAGGATGTTGTTTAGTATGAAAGGCAAATAGGACTGCAAACTCTAGGATGGGGTAAATTTACTCACCAGGGGGAGGCCATGCAGGCAGAGAACCTAGAGCTTTGCCTACTGGGTGCAGCCCACAGGATGAGAGGCAGGATAAGAGGAAGTGACCAGCCTCCCCAACTCTGCCCCTGAGGAGTGTGTTCCTCCAATGTAGGGTGTTGTTGCTTTTTTTTGTAATGGCTTGAAATATTTATTTTTGGTAGAAAAATGTTAGACATAAAACGATTCTATTCGTAAAATGATTCTATTCATAAAATGATTCTATTCATTTTCAGAAAGTAACTTTATAAAATTGTAAGATAATTTATACCATGTCTGTTAAAATAACTCCTCTATTATCTAAATATTGAAAATTAACATAAAGAAGGAATAATTTCATATATACCCATGTATTTGAATTAGTTTTTCCAAATAATGCATTTTTTTTCAATTCCGTGTTACTTTTTAGACATTTTAACAACAGTCTTGCAATATTTTTTTCTAGGCTTTTTTTTTTTTAACCCTTAAAGGCCTATGCTTTATTTATTTTGTATTTTTATTAACATATAATGTATTATTGCCCCAGGGGTACAGGTCTGTGATTCATCAGTCTTACACAATTCACAGCACTCACCATAACACATACCTTCCCCAAAGTCCATCACCCAGCCACCCCATCCTTCCCCCACCTCCCCTCCAGCAACCCTCAGTTTGTTTCCTGAGATGAAGAGTCTCTTATGGTTTGTCTCCCTCTCTGGTTTCATCTTCTTTCCTTTTTTTTTAATGTAAGTATAGTTGACAATGTTAGTGTCAGGTTTATAGGCTTTATTGGACAAGGTTTTTTGTTTTTTTTTAATTAAAAAAATTGGGGCACCTGGGTGGCTGAGTTGGTTAAGCGTCTGCCTTCAGCTCAGGACATGATCCTGGGGTCCTGGGATGGAGCCCCACATTAACCTCCCTGCTCAACAGGGAGTCTGCTTCTCGCTCTGCTCCCCCCCATTCTTTCTTTCTCTTTCCCTCTCTATCCACTCAAATAAATAAATAAAATCTTTAACAAATAAATGAAATAAAATAATTGATATACAAACAGTAAGAGTGACCAAAACACAGGTTTGTGGTTTTTTTTTTTTCATGAGCTAATATTAAATACACAAGGAAAATAATTCAGCAGAACTATTTATTTGTGTAATTGTCGTGATTTGTACCAATCAAAAGACCTTTAAATTTTGGTTGCATTTTGGGGCACCTGGGTGGCTCAGTCAGTTAAGCCTCCAACTCTTGATTTCGGCTCAGGTCATGATCTCAGGGTCATGAGATCAAGCCCTGTGTCAGGCTCTGCACTTGGCAGAGAGTCTGCGTGGGATTCTCTCTCTCTCTCTCTCTCCCTCTGCCCCTCTCCCTGCTCACACTCTCTCTCTTAAATAAATAGATAAAATCATTTTTTAAAAAAAGGAGGAAAGTGAGAAAACTAGAAAATGATAACTCCAATGGTGTACAAGATCTAATTTTGGAATTCTTTGAATATTTTAGAGTAATTTTGTGCATGTGTAATTTCATGCATTCGTTTTTAAAACACAAATTTCTAGAATTAAACTCATTTACTTTTGAAAATATGCTCATATTTTAGATTTAAATTGCCCTCCAAAAGTTTCAGATTGATTTTTACTAGCAAATACTTTTTTAAGAAACTGCCTCTGAGTTAGAAGTTATCCTCAATATAGGATTTCTTTTGCTCAGTTAGTCTTCCCACACCTACCAGTCACATGACTCAGTCCAGCTTCCCTGGGGCAGAATGAGTAAAGGGTGGAGAAAGGCCAAGAATACATATGGAGGAAATTCCTTTCTCCCGGCAACAAAGTCAGGAGAAGGACCTCTCCTCCAACACATCCTATAGTCCAGCTTTTTTTATGCAGTGAAAATATGGCACCAGCCTCCCAGACTTCCTTCTTCCTAGCTTGGCAACTCCAGGAGAAGGGAAACCTTTTTCTCCCAATATCCATATAATAATCCTAGAGAATATATCTGACTGGCCGGCCTTGCTGCCCATCCCTAAACCAATCACTACATCAAGAGAATGGCACCTAAGGATTAGCCAAGGCTGAATCATGTGCCCATCCCCGAGTTTCATGGTACAGGGCCTATTTCCAAAAGAAAGGGGGTGTGAAAATGTGCTGAAAAATCTATAGTGATCCTCATTCTGAATAGCACTGCATTTGGAAATACACAAATCTTGTCATGTTTGAACTTTAAAACCACCCTATGGTAGATAGTATGAAAAGGCAATGGTTCCTGTGATTTAGACCAAAGGACCTGGCACAGCCAAGGTGCTACATACATGTTTGATGAATGAGGAAATGGTATAGGGGAAACAATCCTGTGAGATGGACACTATTATCTGCATTTACAGGGAAAATAGGATCAGAGAGGTTAAGGAACTTGGGAAAGTTAACACAGTAAATGGAGGATCCAAGATTCAAACCTAGGCCTCATAGCCTGACATGCATGTCTGAAGGATTTTGTTAGTACTGACGATTGGTTTGCACAGATTTCAGGCACCTGGTGCTTATCAGTACTCTCCAGGTCACTCCTGAGCTGCCTTTTCTCCCACACCATAAATACAGAAGTTCTAGAGAACAGAGCTTCTACTGTGGATTTTGACTCTTCCCTTCCAAGTAATTTTCAAACTTCAAGATTCTGATTTAATAAATATTGAGCGGGGCTCAGGAATCTGCATTTTTAGCCCCCAGCTATGAATTGGGAGCTCATGACAAGGTCTGCAAATATAACCATTTCAAAACCTCCAGTAAACAATGCCCCCTTTTTATTTCTGCCTTCTAAATTTTGCCCACGTTCCTCTCATTGGTAAATATCTACCCAGAACTGTTCAGGGAAGGAAGTCATGGTACTGTTGCTGGCCACAGAAACTCTAACACATACACACGTGCACACACATACACACATCTCCATATCCCTTTTTAGGATCAATAGATATCCATTGATGATCGCTAGTGAGGAGTCTTCAGAATTAGGTAGAAAATTGCTCAATAAAACCATCTGCCTTTACAATACAGCTGTAACATTCCTGTCAACTGGTAGTTCTGACGTTTCTTACAAGCCTTCAGGTAGAAGGAATGTGCTTCTCTGAATGTGTAGCCTATTTATAGTGATCCCAAATCCAACCGCCTGTAGCTTTCACCCACTGGTTCTGGTTTGATCCTTAAAACACACATTTATCCCATCTAATCATTATTCCAAACACCAACCCTTCAAACATTTGAAGTCACTGGTCATGTTCTCTGGAACCTTCTCTTCTCCAGACTATTACTAATTTTAAACAGGGATCATCTGAAATGGCTGGAGTCCCTTGAACATCTCAACTCTCATGTATTTACCCAATAAATATTTATTGGGCATCTTTGGTTGCAAGGAACTAAACGCATTCCAGAGAAAAAAATTAGACATTTGGGGTTCTGGTACTGGCTCTGAGGCTTAGTTCAGGATTACCTTTGGGGAAATTTATCTTATATTGACACCATGAGAGAATTTGGTTAGAATCTCTCAATTCCAGGATGAGAGATTCTAATCAGGATGAGAGATGGCTCAGTCAATTAAGCAGTTCACTCTTGGTCTCAGTTCATTTCATGATCTCAGCATTGTGAGATTGAGCCGCACATCTGGCTCCCCACTCGGTGGGGAATCTAAACTCTCCTTGTCCCCTCAAATAAATAAACAAGTAAAATCTTAAAAAAAAAAAAAAATCTCCCAATAACATCATTTCTCTTCTTCATTTCTCCCATTGACATTTCTTTCTCCTTTCCCTTCACCTCTGATTTGTTCCATTTTCCCCCCTGCCTTTCTGGTCCCTCTGGCTGTCTCTGTCCCATCTTGCCTAGCCTCTGTTTTACAGATTCTGTTTCTCTTTGCGTCTTTGTATTTCTCTAACTCTGCCTCCCTTCCTGTGTCTCCTTCTACCTATGTCTCCCTGTACCTTTCTCATCTTGAAGAACAGTATGTGAGCAAGGATTTGTGAGATGGGAGAAAAATCAAAACCAGACCAGAGTATCTCCAAGTGATGTTCTCAGCAGCTGATGGAAAGTTTTAAGTAGTCAAATCCAGCCCCATTAACTAGATCTAGGTATCAGATTCCCAGACCGTAGCCTCCTCCGCCAACCTAGCAGGTGATATAAGACCTGGGAGGCCAAGGATACAAAAAACAACAACAACAACAAAAAAAAAAGTTACTGTGCCAAGAGCTAATGGACTATGAAATGAAAGTGCTTGGCCCACCTGCTCCACGTGGTCACCTCACAGTGGGGACCTGCAGCTGGCCCAGGCCAATGCTAAAGGAAAGCAGGAGGAAATTTGTCCTAGAACTGAGTCAACAGAGAGTATCAGGAAAGTCTGCCAAATGCAAATAGCTCAAGCCAGGATTGTTCCCTCACCAGTGCCATCCAACCCTCCAAATACGCCCACGGTATCAAGTTTGAGGGACCCCAAAGAGTCAGCAGACCTAGAATTGAATCACAGCTTGCCAGTAATTGACCATGACCTTGGGTAGGCCAATTCTCCTTTCTGGGCCAGCATGTTCTCATCTATAAAGGGAGGAGCACAAATCCCATCCACTAATTCTGGAGTTGCTTTAACTGTCAGGTTGTTGCAAAGGGATTTGGCCAATTTTTTTTTCCCCTGGAAGTTGGTATCAAATTGCTCTCCATAGCATTTAGAGTCCCCTTCCATAGGATAAAGGAGCCAAGCAGGAAATAAAAAATGAGAGAAAGGAAAGTTATGCAAAGCATGTATTTCTTTATTCTGACCAAGAAACCTAAGTAGTCACAAAAGAAGCCGAGGTTCCAGACTTTGGCTCTGTGCTACACAGATCCTTGATCTGAAAAATATGCCCCCAGATTTCTTCTTTCTATTTATTTCAGTGTTCTCAATGCACCCTCTAGGGTGTCAGCCCCTTCTGGCTCAAGCTACTGGCCTGTATGCAATTCCCTGCCCAGGGAAGCAGCACTGCCAGAGTTCTTGATAAGGGGAGGCTTCTGATTGAACCAAGAAGGAAATCTTGTCCAAGAGATTTGATCAGCAGGCTGGTCAGTGATCCATGAGGTAGTCTGGAGCCAAGGATTGAGGCGGGGGGTGGTAATTAGCAAAACCATAATAGAAGTCTCCTGTGAAATTCCAGGCAGAGGCAATTGAGAGAAGTGGCCAGCCACAAACGAGAGGAAAATAGAGCAGAGGACAGGAAGAGAAATGGAACTGTCTATAGAAAGACCATCTAATTCATGAGAAAACAGAAAACAGGAGCCTCTGCATCCATGTGGTCCCTGGAAGCTTCACAGTTCAGCAAAATTCCAACCTTTAGAAATCCATATAATGGTCTCTTCTTCTTATGGCGGCCTGAAAAAGAGTGTTGCTGGCAACCCAGAGTCTCACCTACACACAGGTGAGAAGGACATCCAAGCCCCAGGTTTTGGCATCAAATTCCTTACAAGTTTAAGCAGATAAGTAGTCAGTGACATCAATGGTATGAACTCTAAAACAGTCCCCCAAATTATACCTTTAGGCAACCTAGCAAACTTGACAGCTTCCCCCAAACCTGCAAGATCTTAGTTCAACAAATGTAAAAAAACCATATAGACCATTAACTTGTTCAATCCTCCATTTTACAGTGCAGTGCCTGGAGGTTTTTTGGTTTGTTTTTTTTTTTTAGAAGTAAAAAATCATGTAAGTGAAAAACTGAATTTCAAATCTCTTAAGAAGTGGAGGAATGTTTGCCTTATTTTTCATTAATAGCTCCCCATAGGCCCACCAATCACATACTTCTTCTCTTAGGGGAAGGTGTGCAATGAGAGGAAGTACAATATGCTTACATTTCCAAAATCAGAGAAATGTAATTTTGTGACACTGGATAGCAAATGTTTTTCGTCTCATTTTCAGAAGCCTTCTTTTGACATATTGTTCTTCCCACACTTCCAGTTTTGTAATCCCAATTAAAATACTCTAATTCCCTGGCAACCAAGAGGATGAGAGGGAGGACACGTGACTTTGGCCAGCCAAGCACAGGCCCTGGTTTACCTGACCACCATTTTTGATCCAGGGCAAACATGTAACCTAAGCAAACTAATCAGAATCTTTCCTTAGAGTTGTTTGGATTGGAACTGGAAGAAAAGAGGCTTGGGTATTTATTCACAGAGCTAGTAGTATATGAAATGAGGCTTTCCAGTGGCTTTTTTCCCTCCAAGTGCAGATAGTTAGAGAAGCAGAAAAGAGCAATGAGGGAGAGAGCAAATCATCTTGCTAGAGTCCCTGAAGTATGGTACCACAATCAGATGCATTCTTTTTTTTTAACATTTTTTTTATTTATTTTCAGCATAACAGTATTCATTGTTTTTGTACCACACCCAGTGCTCCATGCAGTCCGTGCCCTCTCTAATACCCACCACCTGGTTCCCCCAACCTCCCACCCCCCCACCTCTTCAAACCCTTCAGATTGTTTTTCAGACTCCATAGTCTCTCATTGTTCACCTCCCCTTCCAATTTCCCCCAACTGCCTTCTCCTAACTCCCCATGTGCTCCATGCTATTTGTTATGCTCCACAAATAAGTGAAACCATATGATAATTGACTCTCTCTGCTTGACTTATTTCACTCAGCATAATTTCTTCCAGTCCTGTCCTTGTTGATACAAAAGTTGGGTATTCATCCTTTCTGATGGAGGCATAATACTCCATAGTGTATATGGACCACATCTTCCTTATCCATTCGTCCGTTGAAGGGCATCTTGGTTCTTTCCACAGTTTGGCGACCGTGGCCATTGCTGCTATAAACAAAGATGGCCCTTCTTTTCACTACATCTGTATCTTTGGGGTAAATACCCAGTAGTGCAATTGCAGGGTCATAGGGAAGTTCTATTTTTTTTTTTAAGATTTTATTTATTTATTTGACAGAGAGAGATCACAAGTAGACAGAGAGGCAGGCAGAGAGAGAGAGAGAGAGAGGGAAGCAGGCTCCCCGCTGAGCAGAGAGCCCGATGCGGGACTCGATCCCAGGACCCTGAGATCACGACCCGAGCCAAAGGCAGCGGCCTAACCCACTGAGCCACCCAGGCGCCCGGGAAGTTCTATTTTTAATTTCTTGAGGAATCTCCACACTGTTCTCCAAAGAGGCTTCACCAACTTGCATTGGTGGGAATCAGATGCATTCTTAGGTGTTGTCATATGTAGACTTTTCTTCCGTCTATTTACTCCATACTTCTCTGTGAAGTTTGGAACTTTATGACTACATGTCTAGAGGTTTTTTGCTTCAGGTAGATGAAGGATAGGTAGATGGATTGATAGAGCTGTAGAGATAGATATATAGATATTATAGATATGTGTTCTCTTCTGTGTAAGTAGGAAAGGGTAGATATAGAAAATTATGTGTTAACCAGATAGTTTCAGGAAATAGAAGCTGCACCAAGAATAAGAAGGACTGATCATCAACAGTGGTGGTCAAACACAAAGCCCAGGTAGAAAGCTGGTTCCAAAAAGTCTTACAAGATAATGCATTCATTGAAAGTATCCTGAGGAAAGCTGATCCTACAGACTGAAGACTGAATCTTTCTCCAGAAAGATAAAGGTTGGACTAATGAGTCTAATTATCATGAAATGGTACAATGATGAGAATAAATGGTGAGAGGGAGTAGGATAGCTTGTGAATGGGACTTGATGGTCATGGGAAGTAACAGGAAAGGAGACGGGAGAAGGGAAGGAGAATGGAAGGAAGCCATGTTTTTGCATGGTTGAGCCATAGGTTGTGTCCAGAGAAATTGCAGATTGTAAGGTCACTGGAGTGGGAATAAAGTGAAGGCATCTCCTGGTCCACTGACCTCTGCTAATTATCAGGGAGACCAGGCATGTGTGGGTGCCTAGGAAAATAACCTTCTGACAAAATTTGAATGATAGCTCCTGATTTTGAGGTCTTGTAGGATCCACCTGCCTGATGTGAATCTACTAGCAAGAGTCCAAGTTGGGCGAGACCACACCAGCCTCCTTATATACCTCAGCCCATTTGAGCTGAGCCTCTGTGATATGTAAGTCACAGATTTCAAATCCCATGTCCTATCTTCTAGATTTGTGACCTGCACAAATAAATCCCACTACTCATTTGTCTCAGGGCAAGAGTAATGCCAGAGAGCCTTCTGGGGAAGAGTGATTATTGTACGTAGCTCTGGCCTCCCATGGAGCTGACAGTGACCAGTGGTTCCCTTCTTCAAGGACTGTGTCTTTCCCACTCTGCTGAATGTTTCAGAAGGTGAGGACAATGGCTTAGTCACTTGTCCTTCTCAGAGTCGGTGTCAAATACTGTTGTTTAAGTTGTTAATGTTGAATACTGGGAGCAAGAGGTAAAGACAGAAGAATAAAGTACAGGAAGGTAAGAGAAACCATAAAAGGCACTTTCTAAGGCAAAGGATTTAGGTCATTAGATCATCACCAAGTTTGAGGAGGGAAAAAAGAATGTCAAATAGTTTCACAGGTATATACTTACCCCAAACTCATCAAGTTGTGCACATGAAATATGAACAGTTCTTTGCATGTCAATCATGCTTCAGTAGCTATTTTTTCTAAGATTTTATTTATTTGTTTATTTATTAGAGAGAGAGAAAGTGGGGGAGGGGCAGAGGGAGAATCTCAAGCAGACTCCACACTGAGCATGGAGCCTGACATGGGGCTCAATCTCATGACCCTGAGATCATGACCTGAGCTGAAATCAAGAGACTGACACTCAAACAAGTCAGGCACCCAGGCATCCCTGTGATTCAGTAGTTTTAAAAAAAAAATACTCCTTCCTGTCCTCACAATAAAAACAAATAATAAACAACCATAACAAAAGCCCTAAAGAAAAAAACCAGCAAAAATAGAAGTGTTGTCATGATAAGTGTGTATATTTAGATATTCCTACCAGAACTATAGGACAATGAAGCAAAGCCACAGATGTGGAGTTCTCCTTCTTTCACGGTGCTTTTTAGGGCACAAAACACTTTTTCAGGTGTCCATGGATTTGTCCCTCACAAAAAAATAAAAGATGGGTCAGAGCAGGGATGTTTAATCCCTACTAAGGTTATCAAAGTTTAATTTCTTATTAATTATTAAAATTATTATTAAAATTAAAACATGTTCAACCACCAGAAATTATTGTCAACAGCAACAACAACACCCAAAAAGGAAGTGAAGATGGGGGAAAAAAATCAAGTTAACCATGTCCTATTCTCTTCCTCAGTCCCTATCCTGATGCAACTGGGTGTTGAAACATCTATTTCTAATCTTAGATTTTCAACAGATAATCACATCAAAACATGGGCAGAAGACATGAACAGACACTTCTCTAAAGAAGACATACAGATGGCTACCAGACACATGAAAAAATGTTCATCATCATTAGCCATCAGTGAGATTCAAATCAAAACCACATTGAGATACCACCTTACACCAGTTAGCATGGAAAAAATCAACAATACAGGAAACAAGTGTTGGAGAGGATGTGGAGAAAGGGGAATCCTCTTACACTGTTGGTGGCAATCCAAGTTGGTGCAGCCACTTTGGAAAACAATGTGGAGATTCCTTAAGAAATTAAAAATAGAGCTACCCTATGACCCTGCAATTGCACTACTGGGTATTTACCCCAAAGATACAGATGTAGTGAAAAGAAGGGCCATCTGTACCCCAATGTTCATAGCAGCAATACCCATAATCACCAAACTATGGAAAGAGCCAAGATGCCCTTCAACAGACAAATGGATAGAGAAAATATGGTCCATATATACAATGGAGTATTACGCCTCCATCAGAAAGGATGAATACACAACTTTTGTATCAACATGGATGGGAGTGGAAGAGATTATGCTGAGTGAAGTAAGTCAAGCAGGGAAAGCCAGTTATCATATGGTTTCACTTACTTGTGGAGCATAAGGAATAACATGGAGGATATTAGGAGAAGGAAAGGAAAAGTAAACTGAGGTAAACTGGAGGGGGAGATGAACCATGAAAGACTGTGGACTCTGAGTAACAAACTGAGGGTTTTGGAAGGGATGGAGTCTGTAGCTGGGTGAGCCTCGTGATGGGTATTAAAGAGGGCACATATTGCATGGAACACTGGGTATGGTGCATAAGCAATGAATCTTGGAACACTGAAAATAAAATAAAATAAAATAAAAGCACTGAAAAAATAAAATAAAGTTAAAAAAGAAACAAATCTTACATTTTTAAATGCTTTTACACCATGGTCACCCTGAAAACATACTCCTATAACCTACCATTATCACCTTAATGTTATAACCAGGTTCCCAAGCTTCTATACTTTTCATAAACGTAAAATGTCCTCTGATATACAAAACCATTTCCCTGTTGTTGGATACTGGTTGCTTCCGAAGTTTTTCTGTTGTACATAACTTTTTGATACAAATATCTGGGCAAAGATCTGTTTTCTGCTTTTTTCTTTAAAGTTATTAAATTATTTACAGAGGTCCTGTGCCCTCTCCTCCTCCCCTTGCCTAGAATGATCACCAGTCATCAGGGTTAGCTCCAAATTCCTTTTCCTGGCTCACCTCAAGCATCACCTGGCCCATACCCAGAGGCTGAGTAGCGTGATGCTCCCATATAGCCCTCTTCGGTCCCCCGCACCTGCTGCTACCCTAGTTTTTGTTGTACTGCAGATTATTTATTTGACCGAAAGCTCTCTGAAAGACCTGCCAAATTGATACCATCATGTTTTATTCATGTGTTCATCCCAATGGAAGTGAAAGCACTTGAAAGCTGTTATGCCCCATCACAAGGTGAAGGACGTCTTCTGTATCCAGACAGAGCTGCAGTTCAGCTGGAGCAGTGGGGAGCACCAGCCAGCAGAGCATTCCTTGTCTCTCTTTCTCCACTCCCCCACACGGTGCAGTCTGCTCAGAACAACACACAGACAAAAGGCCAAAGCTGACCTCAGCAAACGCCTCCCTGCCTTTTCCTCCCCTGGTGCGTGCTATAACTGTAGGGACAGGCTCATTCACAGAAGAATGTAAACAGACTGTGACTTCCTAAGGAGATGGGCTGTTACTTCTTGGTTATTCTAGAATCTCAGTACACCATCCATTTCACAGGCAGCACCAAACACCTGGGCAACCAGGAAACTTTTTTCTAGCTTAGAGCGAAGAACGGAAGGAAGAAAGGACCAGTCATCTATTATCTGTCATAGCAAGCCATGCTGACAAGATTATCTTAAGTACCAGGGTATAGAAATGAATCAAACTCAGAGCCTGCTCCCAAAAATCTGTAGCCTAATGGGAAGGTGGTTTGATGGTAAGCCTTTGACAAATGGCAGGTGGGTGGGGTGCGAGAAGCCTTGTTTTATACCATTCGCCAGTACCTGTGGCATAATATTCTTTACCATGTCCAATTACATTACTGTTTTTATTCATTCTCAATCAGTTTTTAGATTTGATCTCAGTTGTACCGGAACAGCCCACAGGATCAGTCTCTGCATTTGATTTCTGCTTACATCAGCCCTGTGACTAAAAGCAATAAAGTATTTTTTAGAGCAGCCATAGAAAGTCTCTGCACAGAAAACTTAAAACTTTGAGCCAGAGGAAGTTTTCTGTGATGCTGATGAAATATAATCTTCAGGGCTTCTCACGTACACGTGCTCTTTCTAAATATACATATCTTTGCATAGTTAATTTTGTGTTCCAAATTTTATATGCTTTTTTAAAAAAAGACCAGCCTAAACAGTATAAACTTGAGACTCCTTCCCTATTTGATCTTGTCAGTTTTTCTTTTTTTCTTTAGGGTCCACAGCAGAGTGTAAAGTACCTAACCCACCATTCTTTCTGATGAAGTACTGGATCTTGTTAGAACACAGGCTCTGACTCAGTAGGTGAGGGAGTGGAGCCTGGTATTTCATTTCTAACAAGTTCCCAAGTGATGTTAAGGATCACATGGACCACTTTTTTGCAGCAAATGTAGCCCACACAGAATCAACCTCTAAGCCCAGCAAAGCTTTTCCTTTGAGAGGTGCTTTATTTGAGATTACTACCTGTCTGGTCACTGAGTAGAGTTAACTAGCAGTGTTGTGCTCCGTCTTCTTGTGCTAACCATGTCTTTCCTGCCTTCAAACCCAAGCCTGTCAGATTCCCAGATTCCCTCTTTTGTGAAGCTCTCAGTTATAGTCAGACCTGATACCAAAGCATCACTGGGTCAGGGTGCTTGGCTGGAAGCAAGAGAGCTCACTTTATCCAGTAAAGACAGAAAAGAATTTACTATGCGGCTCAAAGTACCTTGTAGCCATCCTAGGATCTAAGCATAGATGTATTTTATCAGGAACAACTGAGCCAGGAAAAATGAAGGATTTTTTTTTTTCTTTTGGAGACCCCATAGTTCAGCTGTCCACCATTCAGCATGGATGATGCCAGATGCCAAAAGCTAAGTCAGCCCTCATATCCTGAAGAACCAAACATGCCAACCACCATGTGTGTCAAAAGCTGCAATTTCCTTACCTCTGGCTGCCCCCACTCCTGGTTGAACGCAGAAGCTGGATGCAAAGGAGTCCAAAAATACAGTGTTTTCTTCCTACCCCTTTTAGAACAGAAAAACTGGCTAGAAAGGGTTGGAGTAGAGGTAAAGAGTCAAGGCTGAGTGGGCCCATCTACAGAATCTGGAAACTCAACAAATGTTCCTGAATAAATGAACAGGTGCAGTCTGACTTCGTTTGTTCACTGATGGTTCCTGACCTTCATAATAACATCCCCTGAGACAGGCCTTTGACTCACCACATGCTGACTCCAGCCCTACCTCCACATGATTCGTCATCTCTAAAATCCATCACCACAGACCCTTCAGTTCAAACTCTCGGGAGAGAGAAAGAGATTCCACTGGCTGGCCAGAAAGTGGATTCTTCTTGGGTCAGGTATCTATCTCAGCTTCAATTGGCTATTGTTACAGAGGTTCAAGTGGTAAAAATCTGATATCCTGGGTGCCTGCCTGGCTCCATCGGTTAAGCATCTGCCGTTGGTTAAGCATCTGCCTTCAGCTCAGGTCATAATGTCAGGTTTCTGGGATAGAGCCCCTCTCTCTCTCCCTCTCCCACCAGCTTGTGCTCGCTTCCTCTCTCTCTCTCTCTCAATATAAATAAATAAATAAATAATAATCTTTTTTTAAAAATCTGGTATCTTAAACCTGCCTTTTCTCCTAGGAAGAGGAATTTCTGAAAGTAAGGGACTTGGAAGTAATAAAAGTATCCTGGCATCTATGAGCTAGGAGGAATAGGCATTCTCAAAATGGACAAAGGAGAAGACCTTTAGAGGCAGAGCAGACAGACACAAAGGCTTAGGCCTTCAACTAGTTCATCAGAAATTTTATGATAAAAAAAAGTAAGAAAGAAATTTTATGATGAACTGGGTCTTTTTTTTTTCATTGAGTTTCAAATATCTTTTCTAATATTTGCTTTTCCCAAAACTTTAAAAGCAAATATTAGCCCTCCTTCCACTGCCTACACTGAACTTAAAAAACAAACAAACAAACAAACCTCTTTCTCGACCCTTATTCCTTTCATCTTTCTACTTCTTAACAAGCCTCTGACAATTCTTAGGCACATAATATAATTTCATTAAGAGTTTCTCCGTTAGGGGTGCCTGTCTGGCTCAGTGGAGTGTGTGACACTTGATCTTAGGGTCATGAGCTTAAGCCCCACACTGAGGGTAGAGTTTACTTATAAAAACAAAAAATAAATCAACAGAGGGCTAAAAAAAAAAAAAAAAGACATTCTCTATCTACAAAATGGGAACAAGTGAGCCTACCTCTGTTGATGGTGAGGAACAAAGAGTAGGAAAGATGTGAACATACACAACGAACCCTAACACCACTGTATAAATGAAAGTGATTGAAATGATGGTGAGGGTCTCCCCAGCCCAGACTTTTACCAAAACATTCAAGGTGCTTCTTGACATTTTCCAATTAATGCCTCTGTGCCCCTCAGGTGGCAAAAGACATGATGTGGGATATGGCTATAAGGAGCATCACTGCTTCTGGCTGTGCTGGCTCAGCAAAACCACTGTGAGACTTGGCCCAGATGTCAGGGTCCTCACCTCTCGGTCCTCAGCACGGCCTCATGCACACTCAGGCTTTGTTCCTGTGACTGCTGCAGCTGCTCAGCTAACAACCTAAAATACTATCTAGGCTAAGCTTGGGCCAGCACTGCACCTGTCTTTGGCTTCTATTAAGAGTCAAGGACAGTTAAAGCTGGAAGCAGCTTAGATTCTTTAATCTTGCCCAAACTCCAGCTTGCCCACTCTCAGCCAATGGCACCAGAAGCTCCTCAGTGACTCAAACCAAGTCTGACATCTTTCTTTCTTTGCCCATCTTCCCCTTGCCTCTTGCAAGCTCTGTTAGCTCTACCTACAAGGTATATCCCTAATATAATCATTTATTTCAAACTCCACTGCTTCCCCCTACTTCAAGTCATGCCATCATTTTGCCCACATGGTTGCAATACCCACCTAACTGCTCTCTGTTGATATGCTTGCTGCTGTCATCCATTCTTGGAAGAAGCTAGAGTGGCCTCCTTCAAACAAGAGCAGCACAGAGGGTCCTTCTGCTTAGAACTCTGCAACTTTCTATTGTTTCTATTGTAATTAGATTAAAATCCATGATCCTTACTATGGTGGCCACTTCCTCAGTCTTTGGTATCCCTCTTTCTCCCCCACCTTCCAACCATAGTGTCTGCTTCTGTTCTTCAAACAGGCAGAGCTCATTGCAACCTCAGGCCTCCACACATTGAGCTTTGTGTTGCTCCAGGTTTGTGCAGAGGTTTGGGATGGATGGATGGATGGATGGATGGACGGATGGATGGGTGGAACTGAAGTTTTGAGGAACTTGGATTGGTAAGGTCAACAGAAGTCAGGGGATCAGGCAATCCAATTTTAAACAATGCTGAGAATGATGGGCTAGATGTCAGGCAGCTTCTCATTTGGCCTGGTAGTTAAGGGGAAGATATTGAGATCTCTCCAACCAGAAACCAGAGCCTGCCCCAAAGGAAGGAAATTGTTAAAGTCAAGGTAAGTTGAGACAGGTTCAGAGGCATGGAATTTCTCCACAAAAAGCATTTCTGTTCCCTCTTAATAAACTATTAGATGGTAGCCCTGACAATGATGGAACTTCAGAGCCTCTAAAAAGCCATTATTCACTTTCCAATATAGTAAGTAGAAAACACTGATCTCATTCTCAGTTGCAGAAAGCTGATCAAAATGAAGGATCATCTTGAACTGGGGCTTCTACACTTTTTCTTTCTTTTCCCTGAATTATAACTTATTTCCAACTGGAACATTTCATTGCCTTCTAACAATACCTTGAGTTAGGTCATGGACCAGAGAGAATAGTCCTGGATCATACCAATTATTGGTTTTTTACAAAAGCTGGCCAAAATCTCATGTTCTCACCCCCACTCTCCCACTATCTCTCTCCAAGTTTCAGTGAATCTAGAAGGTAATATTAGATCTTCAGGATTGAATATCAGAGGGGTCCTTCAAATGGCAAAGCACCAGAGGCCCATATTGCCAAATCAACTTCCTTTTTTTTGTTTGGAGGATATTCTTCTTTAACTTCCTGGAGTACCATGGAAAACTTAGAGTCCAAAGGCAGACTGAGTAGGCTTTGAATCCTAACTCCACAACTGTCTAGCTGTGTGAACTTGGAAGAGCTAATTTCCCTCCCAGGAATCACATGTGAGAGGAGAAAACAGCAGGGCTAAGAGGAAGAAATATGAAAGAGCATCTGTAGATACACACAACATTTTCCCAGACATGCAATGGGTACGCTATGGATCTGTCCTTCCTTCCCCCCACCCTAATACCAATTATTCCTTTCACAACCCATGCATAATCCCAGATGTGTGGTCAGGTATAAAAGAACAGCTTTTCCATTCCCAAGACAACTTTATGATAAAATGAGCTATCATCATGGTTGGGGTTTTCCGTCATAACTGATTGAAGGGCAATAAGCAGTGATTCAAGAGCAGTATGACTCAGGAGCCAGCATGCCCAGGCTATGGGCTCAGATTGGCACTTCCTTTCTGTTCAACCTGTGACAAGTCATAGAACTTCTCTTTACCTCCATCTCCCTTCTCTAATAATACAGTCATCTCTATGGGGTTATTGTGAATATCCAAATGAGTTGCATGTGACATGCTTAGAACAGTGCCCAGAACACAGTAAACCCTACGTAAGTGTGAGTTAGGATTACATGATAGCTTCACTACATGAAGGCCTGCTTTATTGTAATGCCCACCTGTTCCTGTTTTCTGTCTGTCACTGGGACCATGATTATCCTTATGTAGCCCAGGGGTATCAGCACATGCTTGGGGTGGGATAAATTCTCCCCTGGGTGAGGGTGGGGACAGGGCATAATGAGCTTGGGGATAGCCAGTCTAGTGTTGGAGGTCAAGCCTAAGTGGATAGGGATGCCCTTTTCTCAGTAGGCCTTGGGCTTTCTTGGAACTAGATTTCAGGGAGCCTCGAAGTCTAAGCTGTGCTCTAAAATTATTTGCTTTTAGGGGGCACCTGGGTGGCTCAGTGGGTTAAAGCCTCTGCCTTCTGCTCGGGTCATGATCTCGGGGTCCTGGGATCGAGCCCCACGTCAGGCTCTCTGCTCGGCGGGAAGCCTGCTTCCCCCTCTCTATCTGTCTGCGTGACTCTCTGCCTGCTTGTGATTTCTGTCTGTCAAATAAATAAATAAAACCTTTAAATAAATAAATAAATAAATAAATAAAGTAATTTGCTTTTAGTACTCACTACAAAAAATAGGTGTAGGGCAAGGATGGGTGGGGCCTCAGAGTCTCAGAGAGCACGCCAAATTTTACCATTCAGATGACCTAGCTTTGGGTTGTTCTATGCCTGTAACCCTTTTGTTACTTTTAAGTTCGCCAGAATAGATGGTTTTTGTCTTAAATGCCACGTCTTCTCTGCAGGTAGAGGTTGCTTTATTAGCAAAGGATTGAGAAAAAAGTCTGAAGCTGGATTCACCAGAAAAACGTGGCCATGATTGATTGGCCTCATCTGCCAGGGGTAAAAGGCTGGAGGGGGGGAGCACATGGACCCGTCCGCCTGGTCTTTCTTGCTCTTCCCAGTGCTGCTTCAGCACTTGCCTCAACCATCTGCAGCATCAGAAGCAAAGAAGTTGCCAAACATTTAAAAAAAAAAAAAAATCATGATTTGTAAGAGTCTGTCCCTCTGTGAAAATAATGGTCTTATCTAATTATGCTTTTCAAATTAATTTTTTGTATCCAGTCACTAGATAATCTGTGAAGGGTAATTGATATTCCTTCAGTCTCCAACATGTCCCTCATAGACCATGACCTCCACCCTTCTAACCAAAGTACCGGGGCAAAGGTCATGGGAAGAACCTGGGAAGTCACATTGTGGGTATTCTTGGTTTTTACATTTTGTGTGTGTACGTGTAAGTAGACTCCTTGCCTGGCCACCCAGCACCCCTTGTCTTCTATGCTTTAAAGAGCCACAAGGCAGAACTAAACCAGAGAGACAAAGAGCTCATTTGGAGCATGACCTTCGGAGTTAGACTGGCTAGCTTCAGATACTGCTGGCCCTGCCACTTTCCCCACACGTTGGCAAGTCACTTAACCTCTCTGCACCTCAACTTTCTCAGACACCAGGTGCTTAAGAACAAGAGTACTTCCCTCGGAGAGTTGTGAGCATCAGATTGAATATAAAAAACTCTTGGAACTATGCCTAGTGCATAGTAAGCACCCATCAGTGACAGCTGCTATTATTCTGAGGGATACAAGCTGAAAGGCTTTTTCCTTGCCCGCCACAACTTGATTAAAAAAATAAATGACTGGAAAAGAAGAAAAGTATTAGAGAAGCTTTAATAGCCTAGATGCGGATGGAATCTCGGAAAGAGAGTCCTCCTCCTTCTAGAAATAGAACCACTCCTCCCCCATCTGAATCAGCACCACACCCTCCCCCATCTGGAGTTAACACCAAGGGTGACAATAGAACACAGAAGGGGAAAAAATAGGGAAAGATCTCAAAAGGACTTGTGTTCCATTCCAGACACTTGTGTCCACTCCCAAAGTGGGCACCCAAGAAAGGAAGTGTGTCCCTATAGTTGACCTCCCCACTGAGCCAATGTGGGGCAGAAGTAAACTGAGAGAGGGCCTGAGAGCCCCTTCTGGACTCCCGTAGCCTGCAGGAGGTGGAAGGAGCAACCCACCCTAATCTTTCCCAGAAACCCATGAAGGGCCAAGTGGGGAGGGAAGAGAGAGCCTTCTGGCCTGCCTGGTCCTCCCACTCAGAACAAAGAGATGAGAGCTGGCCATCACCGGACTGCAGACAATTCATCAGTGTTGTTTCATGTGTGACTTGTGGGTCTCTGGGAGGTTGGAATTTGAATGGGGTTTGGGGCATTTGGGAGAATTAATGGGTATAAAAATTAGGGGGAAAACTGGAATTTGAGGGGCTGCTCTGTTTGGTTCAGTTTGGTACACATCAACCCTCAGCTTAGAAAACGTGGAGTGTGAGCATGGGGGCTTCATAACGGTGACCATTGTCACTCGAGGGAGGAGGCTCCCTCACATTTTTCTTTGTGCCATTGAACAGCTGCTTCTTTCAGGCTCCCTACCCCTTCATGCGACACCCCTTCTTTCTCGTGAGCTCATTTCTCAGACAAAAACCAGAGCCTCCCACCTCCCCTGCAGCATTTGCTTCTGGGCTCAGAACACCGTGCACCCACTAAATCGGTCAGGAGGCAGCCTGGCTGAGAGGCACCAGCCATGAACAGAGTGGTCCTGGCCTCCCTCAGGCACCTGCTCCTCCCCACCCCTCTGCACAGGAGACCAGACACAAGGGCTTGAGGAAAACAAGCTTGCTACCAACTTCGGTGTTCCCACTAAGAGCTGCTTGCTCTTGAACTGACCAGGCCAGGGCTGAGAGACCTCAGTTTCTTCATCTGTGACATGAACAATCAGACCTATTGGTGGCAGAGCTTCTTGGGAACTCTAAGAGTCCATGATTTATTGCCATCCTATTCAACTGCCACTTCATCTTTCCTTTGCTTCCCCCTGTCTCCTTTCCCTTTGACTCCTGCTCCTCCATGCTGTTGGCATGGGGAATGACCCACGGCCCTTCCCTGACAGTGCAGTTTGCCAAACTAGACTCAGGAGAAACACTCCTGCCGGCTGCTACAGCCTCCCGCTGGCTCCCGCCGGCTCCCGTGCCAATCAGCAGTGGCGGCAGCATTTGCAAAAGGACATTTTTAGAATGAGCCCTGGGCAGAAAGGGATAGGATTGCGTGATCACTCTGTTTTGATGAGGGAGAGGGGAGAAAGAAGAAAGATCTTGGCACAGGTGCATGGATTTAATGAATTGTTAAAATAAGGACTCTTAGTGTGGAGAGTCGAGACAAGATACAGGAGCTGGCAAATTTCTCATTTGCCAGAGAAATACGTCTGGGAGCACTGGTGCCCAAACAGGAACGATCGTTTTGACTGAATCAACTCATCAGTGAAGTTAGGCAGCTGGTCAATTCAATTGACTATCTACTTGTATGTTTGTTTATTTTTTTAATCTAAAATCATTTATCCACTGAATGGCTGGTTATTTTCCTAAACTGACTGAGTAAACAAGTATATAGGTATCCATCAAGAGTCTGTTCAAAAGTCATTGCCACTCAGGTTCCCATAGTTAAAAGTGAAAATTCATGAAACTCCCTCCCGAAAATTCCTACAGTATTGTCTACTTCCCTCTCTTGTCACATATCATTTCTCCCTTGTAATTTATCTCCCTTCTCAGGCCAGAAGCTCCTCCACAACTAGATCCATACCCAATTCATATCTGTCCCCTTGACAGTGATGTTTTGATGCCAAGGACATGGTACACATTTAATAAATGTTTATGAGTGAGTGAATGCATGAAAAGTACCATGTTGACATAGTGTGTATTTCTTTAGAAAATTGTTAAGTGCTTATTTACTCATCCATTTATTCAATAATAAAATACTGAGAAATCGCTACGTGCCAACTACTTTTCTAGGTAGTGGGGAAACAATAAATAAAAGAAACAAGAGCGTGAACCTTGGGGCTCCTGGATGGCTCAGTGGGTTAAATCCTCTGCCTTCAGCTCAGGTCATGATCTCAGGCTCCTGGGATCAAGCCCCGCATTGAGCTCCCTGCTCACCGCCCCTCCCCCCCGCCCACCTCTCTGCCTACTTGTGATCTGTATGTCAAATAAATAAATAAAATCTTAAAAAAAAAAAGAGCATGTCCCTTGAGCTCACATGGCACTCAACTGATTGTTTTTAAACATCGACACCCCAAAAAGGAAAGTCAGCAGGTCTTTGGGAAGAGTGTATCCCATGGCACTGGTTTGTGATTCTGGCAAACACAATGAGTCTCTACAACCTTTTTACGAACTACAAAACTTGTCCAAACTTGTTTCATAACCTCTGTCAGTCGTGTGTATGAACCACTCACTTTCAATTCCATTCAGCTGACAACGTTTGCCGTCAGCTGGGTGCAGATACCTGAACTTGGCTGGCAGTGCTGATGGCTACTATTTAGTAGGGACCTGTTCTGGGATGGGTGCTGTGCCAGACACTTCCCATACAGTATCTCAGTTGATCTTCATGCCAACCATTGCAGGAGCAGGAAATCAAGGTTTGGAGACATTGCACTGCATGTTTCAGGACCCAGTGTACAGATGAAGGAGGCAGAATTTGAATGTCGCTTTTGGGTTTCCCATATAAAGAATCATGTCATCTGCAAAGAGAGAGAGTTTGACTTCTTCATTGCCAATTTGGATACCTTTTATTTCTCTTTGTTGTCTGATTGCTGTTGCTAGGACTTCTAATACCATGTTGAACAAGAGTGGCGAGAGTGGGCATCCTTGTCGTGTTCCTGATCTCAACGCACTACTGTATCTTTACCCCAAAGATACAGATGGAGTGAAAAGAAGGGCCATCTGTACCCCAATGTTTATAGCAGCAATGGCCACGGTTGCCAAACTGTGGAAAGAACCAAGATGCCCTTCAACGGACGAATGGATAAGGAAGATGTGGTCCATATACACTATGGAGTATTATGCCTCCATCAGAAAGGATGAATACCCAACTTTTGTATCAACATGGACGGGACTGGAAGAGATTATGCTGAGTGAAATAAGTCAAGCAGAGAGAGTCAATTATCATACGGTTTCACTTATTTGTGGAGCATAACAAATAGCATGGAGGACAAGGGGAGTTAGGAGAAGGCAGTTGGGGGAAATTGGAAGGGGAGGTGAACCATGAGAGACTATGGACTCTGAAAAACAACCTGAAGGGTTTGAAGAGGTTGGGGGGTGGGAGGTTGGGGTAACCAGGTGGTGGGTATTAGAGAGGGCACGGACTGCATGGAGCACTGGGTGTGGTACAAAAACAATGAATACTGTTATGCTGAAAATTTAAAAAAATGATTAAAAAAAAAAAGAATGTATATACCAAGCCAAAAAAAAAAAAAAAAAAATAGATAAAGTAGAGGTAAGGAAAAAAAAAAAAAGAATTTGAATGTCAGAAAGATGGCTCAAAAATGGCTTACCTCTAAAGCGTAGAAAGAAGAATGCTGGATGTTACTATGGTGGTGGAAATTTGAAGGATTTTCATTTTTTCGTCTCTCATTTTTCACTTAAAAACATTACCCTTATGGAACATAAATTAATTTGAAAAATTAAATATAAACATTAAAGAGAAGTTTTAGTGATGATGTAGTGAGATCTCTCATAGGGGTAATAGAGTAAATAGCAAACTCTAAGGAAAGTTCTGGAAATGCATGAGTTAGTCCCCAGACTGTGTGAGCTAGAACTCACTGTGAGACACTAATCCTCTGGACGTTGGACAAACGACTCATTTTTTTAAAGTCATATTGAATTCCCGCACCCCCCCCCCCCAGTATGCCAAGGACAAGAAAAGGGCTAGCTACTGACTCAGAGTGACAGAAAAAAATACAGAAATGGGTTTTAGGAAGAGAAGAAACAAAAATTAAGACTGGACCTAATTTTTGGTCCAATTGTTCTAGAGAACAAGTATGGTGCCTTGGGAAGAGTGCAGATCTTGGCATTATCAGTGACACAGTCCTGACTAGTTTTCTCATCTGTCTGACGGGAGTAATAACAACCTATTTCTTAGGATTTAAAAAGTGCCTTGCACTACACCTGGCACACTTTGGATACTCCTTCTATTATTATTTATTATTTTATTCCAACCCAACATTGATACATCTGCAATAAAGAACAATGACATTCACATCCCACTTCTCATATCTTCCTGATTCTTTTGTGGACATCTCTATCTCCCACAGTTTCGGGGGGGGGGGGCAGATAAAGTTTTTTTTTTCCCCCCTGGGGGAAAATGACCAGCACTGTGCTCACAGCATCAGAGAAATCCCATTCCTTCAAACAAAGAGAAGTGACAGCAGCGCTGTCTCTTCCAAACCAAAAATGTAAGTGCCTTCATATGATGCGTCCAGCACTCCAGACTTCACAAAATGGCTTTTGTGAGGAATTTCTGGGAAAAAAAAATACAGTCAGTCACTCCTTTGACCCTAAAAGATGAAACTTAACAGTGTTTCACAGGTTTGAAAGATTTCCATTTCTGCTCTGGCATTTTGCCCATCTCTTTAGAAAATGTAAGTACCAGTGGAGGGTTTCAAGGAACGTCTCTCTCCCAGCTTCCCTGTGTATTGCCTTGATACTCTGTGAAAGAGCCAGGGAAGGAAAAGCCCAAAGCTCAGATACAGGAGCTAGTCTGAAAGAAGCATGAAGCCAGAGACTCCCTACAGCAGGAGGAAGACCAAACCCCAGTTCTTGGCCCCACCTGGATGATGCCTGGGAGATGCCCTCATCCTTGGTCACTTGTACTCCCAGACACACCTCTCTCTTGCACTTTATCTAATAAGACAGGGCTCCTCCTGCAAGTTCGTGTACATTCCACATTAAGACACACTGAACATTTTTCTCTTTCCCCAACACTTTTGTGTGTACAATCCTTCTGGCAAGGAGGTTTTCTTTCCTTCCTTCTTTCTTTTATGAAGATTTTATTCAGTTATTGAAAGACTGTGAGTGGGGGGAGAGGGGCAGAAGGAGAGGGAGAAGCAGGTTCCCCACTGAGCATGGAGCCTGATGCCAGGGTCCATCCATAACCCCAGGATCATGACCTGAGCTAAAGGCAGACACTTTACTGACAGAGGCACCCCGGCGTCCAAGAATGCTTTCTTTCTCTTCCTGGCAGACACCAGCTCCTCTTCCAAGGCCCACCTCACCCATCACCTACCTCTTCTGTGAAACCGTTTGCCAAACCCAGAGATCAAATGAACTAATTCCCTACTCCAGGCTCTCACACTGGTTGTTTTGTTGTTGTTGTTGTTGTTGTTGCTGTTTAATTTGAAATCTCATCTTTGTTACTCTATATTCTGTTTTCAGAAAAGAGGAGCAAAGAGAGCAGATGCAGAAAATGAGGGCATTAAGGTTGCTGCTGTGGAAAACCTTCTCCTCTCTTCACCATCCTTCCATATGGAAGATTCTGCCTAAACAGGCTTGGCCTTCTGCCTCCGTTCCTCCCCACGGTGGTGAGTGAGTGGCAGAGTTGAAAGGACAAGCGGGTTGGTCCAATGTATAATGAAGCTGGAGGTAGCCTTACAACCATGAACAAACACCATGAACACCAGAGAATTCCCTGGTCTCTCCTTCCATCTCCTTTGGACCAGTTAAAAGCAGAAATTTTTGCGTAAATATCTCCTTTAAATTTGCCTGCAGATGGGCTCTTCCAAGGGCTAGGCATGAGGAACTAGTGAGCTCATTTTGGCTATTCAACTAAGCACCATCTCCCAAACTAAACTTTATCATCAACAAAAAGATGTTTGGTTTCTCCATATTGCTTCATTTTTCAACTAGCTAGGAAGTCAAGTGGGGGAAGAGGAGTGCTATATTTTGCATTACTTGAAAGAAAGTTAATAAATGCATAGACAAGTTAGGGCTACAGGATGCATGAATGAACTTATGGCACCTGTCTATTTGCCTGTCTAGCATCGATCCCATTATGCTATATCTCTCTGTAGTAGGAAACACAGGAGAGATGATTAAGTATGAAGGCAATATGCCCAGTTTAAAATAACACATATCTGAGTAAGCAGCTCTTGTTCTCCTGAGACAGGTCCATGAGTGGGTGGTGGTTGAAGCAGCAATTCTCCATGCTATAGGTGACAAAGACTTTTCTTCCAGTTCTGAGGGCATCACTCTTCATTCTGGAAGCTTCCTGGAGTAGATGCTGATTTTCTGTGATTTTTCATACATATGGACCTTGCTTTCAAAATCCCGAAGTTGATAAACTTGTTTCTCTGACCTCATGAGGTAGATGTACTTTCCCCACGTGGCTTTCTCATCCCTTTCAGTGACAGTCCCCTGATGAGATTCAAGGCCACATCCTGGATGTTTTAGCCAATCTCTTCAGCAAGTCACTGATTAATTCAGGGCCATACAGACCTACACCTGAGCAGACATCTCCCCCATAATCATGCCTTCCTCCCAAGTAGAGATACACCCACAGCCTATGTTACAGTAACAGTTCTGATAGAATTTTCCAAGCTTTCAGAGTTATGTAAGCCTCAGTCAGTAATGGTCACCTGGAGTAAGGACAATGACTTAGGAGAAGGAAGTTATAAGAGAAAGAGATAGGACATCAGAGATTAACATTTAAAAACAGCAAAGGCAGAAGGATGAAAGGAGAAACTGAAATCATGCAACTGATGGGAAATAAAATAGTCAAATTAACCAAAATGGAGTACTTTTCTGTGGCTCCAGAATGTTCCTGACCTTACTCTCACCTCAAACACATTGCCACCACCACCCATTCATTTGGAGCATCTTCTATTTCCCCATTTTAGAAGGAACCTCCGTCCCTCATTCCCATGTCAGGTGAAACTCTCAGCCCACTCCTCCAGGAAAGGAGAGGAAGACCAAGCCTCTTTGTCCCACTTGCTTCATGCCCTCCTCTGCTCCCCAGGAGCAGCTAATCTAATTGGTGCCGATCAGAGCCCCATTCATGTTTCACTGAGAGGAAGGACCAATGTGCTAGAAACTGTCACTTAAAAATACAGACTGCAGCCTGCCTCTGGCGTTCTTTCACTGCCTGACTCCGGTTGTAGAAAGGGTCCCCCTCTACCTCCACTTTCCTGGGGGGACTTCCACCCTGCACAGGTCTTCCTTTGGTGGACAGTGAGGGCCTGAAATCTTCTTAGTTTACAAGGTAGTTCTGCCATGCTGCAGGCAGTCAGCTGGGAGTCTCCTGCATTAGAAGATCCACCTCTCCCTTCTAAGCAGACTCCAAAGTCTGGACATGGGGAAGACAAAAGAGCCTACTCTGGTTCCAAGACTACATTCTCCAACACAGTTTACTGTGAGGCTTACTTGGCCTTTCCTTGGCTCTATAATAATGAGTTTCTTTGATCCTCATTCAACTGTCATGGGTTAGACATGGTTCTACTACAATAGCAGTCCTTAAACTTGAGCATGCATCTGAATGACAGGAGAATTTACTAAAACACTGATTGCTAGACCCCATCCCCTGAGTTTCTGAGTCAGCAGCCTATGGGTGGGGCCTGAGAATGTGTATTTCTAACAAGTTCCCAAATGAGGCTGCTGCTACTGGTCTGGGAACCACACACTGAGAAGCATTGGATTAGACACAGGAAGGGAGGAAAGGCAGCCAGTATCTTTTCATTAATACTCACCATGTTTGTAATTCCTCATTCAAAGATATTTGTCCCCCTAAATTCCAGGAGGGCAGTGACTTTGTCTATCTTGTTTGCAATTATGTCTCCAATTCCTAGATAAACTAGGAGCTCAGTGATTATTTGTTCATGAGTTAACCCGATCACCTGTCCTTATTAATGGGGACATCTCTATCACACAGAACATTTGGTCCTGCCACAAGTCAGTGAGACATTCAAACATAGTGCTCTACTGGGAGGTACCAAGACTAGAAACTATAAAACTTCAGAGAGCACCATCCCCAAAGCTGCGACCTGGGCTCATGGGCATCACGGCCCCAGAGTGTTCATTTGCATGGAGACCCGCTCTGGGTTCAAACTGGAAGAGGGTGAGAGGGACAGAAGGAGATATTTACTTGCTTCACCAGTCACGTGAAAGGGTCTGAGCTTCAGTGCCTCCTGCTTCTAGCCCTTGGTGAGAAAACAGCGCTCTGCTTTAATTGTTATGAAAGCTGATGGCGATAATGCACCTTGTAAATTGTCTGCAGGGTTGCTAACAACCAGGAATGCCAATTGTTCATCAGATCTTTTGGGATACATTGGAATGCAGCTCAAGCTGTGATGCAAGAATGATCTCAGAAATAAATCAAATTTGGTGCAGGAAGCCACATCTATATTTCATGTGCTTGCCTCTGCAGGACTGCCTCAGTAATTGGTTTAAAAATATCTGTGACATCTGTTGATTCTTCTCCTTTAAAGTGTGAATCTTTATCTTTGTCTTTTTTGCAAAACATTATGCTGCAAAGCGGAGAAAGGGGAGAAAGTGTTGCAGTAGCTACCTTTAAAAAGCCTTGGTCCCTCCCGGCACTCATAGCTCAGATCGATTTGCTAGTCAGCCCAGCGTAATATGGAATCAGAGCTCCCTCAGACCCCCGTAGGAATGAAACGACCTATAAAGAAACACATGGCATGACTACCTGTGAGCACTCCCTTGTACATATGTCAATAATTTCCCAGTGAAATGCAGGTGTTTGTAATTCCATATGTTCACACGCATACCCCAGAACTCACAGACCTCGTTGGAAACTCACAAATCAAACCCACACCCTATCTAGCTTTCTCACTTGGGGAAGTCTTTCTTGAAGTTTCTGTTGTACTCTGGCCTCAGTTAAGTCAGATTTAAAATGGGTATGAAAATAGAGCCAGAAGGTAGGATCCAGATCTATCTATACCTACAGCCTGGGCCTTGGTGCATTACTGAATCTTGCCCATTTCTCTATCATAGTCTTTAACTTTTTCTAATCATTTCTAAACAGGCCCATATGTCCTTCAAAATAAATATCATGTGTTCACAAATATTTGGAAAGACCCTTCCACCTGAAATGCATGTCCTTATGTAAGTCAAATCTCCACCATTCTAACCAACCTGGGTCTCAATGTGAGCAGACAACGGTCCCCTGAGCCTTGCACCAAATCTCCTGAAAGAGAAGGAAAGAGGAAAGATGAGAGGAAAGTATGGAGAGAATTCAGTAGACCTGTTATGCCAGAATGTCTAGTATCAATTCAGTGCCATTTCTCCTCCCTCCCAAGCTCTCCCTCATTCACAAGGGCAGGCAGCCTGGGCCCTGAATTTCCCAGAATTCTCTGCCACTGGGTTATTCTACAGATTTCCCCAGTAGAGGCTGGGGAGGTAGAGAAGAGGCAGAAGCCAGACCGTCTCTTCTTTATGTTGTCCAAGTCCATGCACAGATTTCCACAGATGAGAGACTTGACAAAAATCTCCAGTCTCCTACAAACTGCTTGCCTCCATGCCACAACAACCATAATCACGGTGGCAGTTTCCTGATGATTTAACAGCTAGTAGTAAAAGGGGGTGTCAGCGGCATTGCCCAACTTTGCTCCCCTAAACCTTTCAATAACTTCATATGCCATTAATTCCCTCTAGTGAGCCACTTTCTGCTCGAAATAACAAAGTCATCTCTGTTTCCAAGATGGGCAGATAAGGGTTCTCTTCCCAGCCCTGCCACCACAAAAAATTTCCCTTGAACTGGACACTCCCCTTCCCTGAGCCTCAGTTGCCTCCCTTGTCAGATGCGGGGATTAGACTTAGCTGAATCTAAGCTCCCTTCCACCTGTGGCATGATGGGAGCCGATAAAAAAAAAAAAAAAACACTCACACTAGAAAAGTACCTTCTGGCCTCTCTCTCTTTCTCATCCCTCACCCTCAAGGCCAGGGGCTTTCATTTACCTGGCAGTAGCAGGTTCCACACTGCGAAACAATTTTTACTGGTGGAATTGTATTGAGAACCACGGAAAAGAAATGAATGTCAGATACACTCAAAGGTGCCAGTTCATCCAGATTTCATTTCCCGTAGAAATTGACTTAATGCCCAAAAACATTTCAGTGAGTGGCTACATGTCTATTGCTTTCTTCCCCGTGAAAGCAAATAACTTTCCCCGGACTTGTTCTTAACCTACTCCGGAAAGATTTGTGCAGGCCCAGGCCAAATATTTGAGGGACTTTGAAACTGTGTATTGCTTATATTTCTTACTTTGCTTGCTGGCAGAAGGCAGCAGGCAGAGGAAACAGACCCCGTGGCTTCCCTAAATTAGGTTTGGGTCCTGCTGGTATTGGTCTGCTCAAGCTCCTATAACACATACCATAGCTTAAGCAGTAGATATTTATTTCTCAGCTCCTAGAGGCCCAGAAGGCCAAAGTCAAGGTGCCAGCAGATTGGGTTTCTGGTGAGAGTTCTCCTCCTCTTTTGAAGACAGAGATGCCTTCTAGTGGTGTCCTCATGTGGCAGACAGCAGTAAGCCCTGGTCATTCTTCTGCATAGAAGTGCCTGGTCCACAGAGGTGTGTAGCTAATGTTTGCTGAGGCCAGTAGAGGCAAGGCAAGCAGGTCTGTGGGCAGCCATCTTGGAACGGATCTTGGGAGCTCCTCTTAGAAGATTCAGAAGGTCCAAGTGGCTCAACCTGGCTTCCTGCCTGAATGGAAACATCCACCAGCATCCCAACTGCCCCTCTTTGCTGGCAATGTTCTCACTTCCTCAGGAAAATGAAAACAAGGCAGGATTGGTCTCTTTCCCTCCATCAATCCACTGCACTGTGGCGTTCCCAGGACCAGCAGAGTGACTCATGTGCCAGCACCAGTGACAGGATCAAACCCAGTGGTATTAAAAATGTGACTAGCTCTCACACCTGCAGTGAGGAGTGTTTAGAAACAAAACTCCTACATGTTTTCCCAAGGGGTAAGAATTGCTCTTTTCTCATTTATGTGACAAATAGTAAAGTGCTCATGTAGAGGAAGAAAGGAATGTTTGGGACCTCAGGATTTACTCATAGGATCTCAAAGGTCTCCTCAATTTAGAAATTGTTTGAATCCAATAGCACCATGACAGGTAGTTTGAGGAGCCCACTTCTTGCCCTTCCTGACTTCTGCTTCCCACATTATGCTAAATTCCTGCCTACAGTATTTGACTCAGCAGAGAAAAGTGCACAGTGACAGGAGCAGGAGAATGCACCTATCCTATGGAGATAAACAGAAATATGGAGCCATGTGACCCGGGAGAGAGGCAGAAATCTGTGACTTTCTAGTTGCTGTTTTCTGCCTTTGACATCCATGAACTTGCCTATCATGTCCTCCTAATACTCCCCTTGACTCAGAATGCCTTTAAAGACTTGTCACCCAAAAAATAAATAATCCAGTCAAGAAATGGGGAGAAGACATGAACAGACATTTCTCCAAAAGACACCCAGTTGACCAAGAGACACATGATAAAACATTTAATATCATTTGGCATCAGAGAAATACAAGTCAAAACCACAATTAGATACCACGTCACACCAGTCAGAATGGCTAAAATTAACAGGTCAGGAAACAACAGATGTCGACGAGGATGCAGAGAAAGGGGAACCCTCTTACACTCTTGGTTGGAATGCAAGCTGGTGCAGCCACTCGGGAAAATGGTATGAGGTCCTCAAAAAGTTAAAAATAGAGCTACCCTATGACCCAGGAATTGCACTACTAGGTATTTACCCAAAGGATATAAACATAGTGGTTCAAAGGGGCACCTGCACCCCAATGTTTATAGCAGCAATGTCCACAATAGCCAAACTACGGAAAGAGCCCAAATGTCCATTGACAGAAATGGATAAAGAAAAAGTGGTATCTATATATAATGGAGTATTACTCGGCCATAAAAAGAATGAGATCTTACCATTTGCGATGACGTGGATGGCACTAGAGGATATTATGCTAAGTGAAATAAGTCAGTCAGAGAAAGACAATTATCAAATGATTTCAGTCATATGTGGAATTAAGAGACAAAACAGATGAACATGGGGGAAGGGAGGGGAAGTAAAATAAGACAAAACCAGAGAGGGAGACAGACCATAGGAGATTCTTAATCATGGGAAACAAACTGAGGGGTGCTGGAGGGTAGGATGGGTGGAGTGATGGGGTAACTGGGTTATGGGCATTAAGGAGGGCACTTGGTGGAATGAGCAGTGGGTATTATATGCAACTCATGAATCACTAAACTCTAACTCTGAAGCTAATAATATACTATATATCAATTAATTGATTTTAAATAAAAAATAAAATAAAAAGACTTTTGGTTACCAAGAACATGCCAAGAACCCAAATCAGAATCCCAGAGAAGCTCAAAAATCATAAGCACAGAATGTATACCATGCTCTGGAAATCATGTGTCATTTGGTTTGGCTGAAGCAATTTTGGATTCAACAGTATTCATTCAGTTCAACATATATACCTTGCATGCCCAGGATGGACTATATACTTAGTTACTAAATAGACAAAAGTCTGTTAAAGAACATGGATGTCCTTACATCAAATTTATTAATTTGTCTATTCTCCCGTTTACACCTCTTGCCCCAGCAGTAATAGCCTAAAACTTACTGCTGCAGCACTCCCTGTCCCCACCTGTGTAGGATCCCTCCACCTCAGTACCCACCCTGGCCCGTGACCCCAGGCAGTGCTCCTGCCAAGCTCAATTTACATAAACACCCTCTGTGTATGTATGGAATCATGGAAACTATATGAACTCCAGAGCCACAGCAGACCTTAGAGGACATTCACCCATCTTCCTAAGGTGCAGATAGGAAGTTGAAGTTGAGTCAGGTAGAGTTACCTTCCTTCCCAAGGCCCACTTGGGAAGTATCATTTATTCTTCTAGAAATTACATCCTTTACCTGAATTTCCTTAATTAATTGGTGACATCTGCAGTCTTGGTTGCTAAGGAGATCTGTGTCTACCTGGGCCTGCACAGTGGGCAAGGACAGATAGCCTCGGAGAGACTGTCAAGAGAGTTGAACTATTCAAAGACAAGACAGGGATTTCCATAAAGTCACTGTGCTGAGCAGAGAGAAGGGTAGGGTCAGAGTGACTAGAATTACAAAAAAGCAATGGGGAACAGCAATGGCCACAGTCGCCAAACTGTGGAAAGAACCAAGATGCTCTTCAACAGACGAATGGATAAGGAAGATGTGGTCCATATACACTATGGAGTATTATGCCTCCATCAGAAAGGATGAATACGCAACTTTTGTAGCAACATGGATGGGACTGGAAGAGATTATGCTGAGTGAAATAAGTCAAGCAGAGAGAGTCAATTATCATATGGTTTCACTGATTTGTGGAGCATAACAAATAGTATGGAGGACAAGGGGAGTTAGAGAGGAGAAGGGAGTTGAGGGAAATTGGAAGGGGAGGTGAACCATGAGAGACTATGGACTCTGAAAAACAATATGAGGGTTTTGAAGGGACGGCGGTGGAAGGTTGGGGGAACCAGGTGGTGGATATTAGAGAGGGCACAGATTGCATGGAGCACTGGGTGTGGTGCAAAAACAATGAATACTGTTATGCTGAAAAGAAATTTAAAAAAAAAAGTAATGGGGAGATAGAGGAGAATGACTTGGTGGACACAAGAGAAGGAATGGTAACCAGGGTGGTCAAGAAAGAATATTGTGGAATGAGGCTGTCACTATTGTTTATGGCCCATCTGGCATGACTTCCATCTTCATATGCTAATTTCTTCTGTGATCACCCTACCCACATGGCCAGCTGACCAGGCTGGCCAGATGCTGGCACAGGAACAGGTTCCATGAACCAAACTAGGATAGAGACTGTCCTAAGACTTGATTTAGGACCATTGCAAGAATAATAATAATAATATTAATATTAATAAAAATAAGCATTCTACTTTTCCTTGGAATAATGAGCTTTAATGATCTTGTAGTCCTAGAACCAATTACCAGTGGCTCATCTTTCCTGCCATGTCAAGAGAGCCATCTGGAGGATGAAGGCAAAACATGGAGGAAAGCTGAACAAGGATATGATGGGATAGATAAATCCATGATGATCCCATTTGAGCACCTGGAGGTAACCATTCCTGAACTCACATTTCTGAACCTTAGACATTCCAGGTATAAGCAGCTATAAATTTTCATTTTACCCAAGCCCACCTGAAACCAAGAGTCCTCTAACAAAAACATGGGTTGAGATAAAAATCAGACAATACAATCAATGTCAATCAGACAATACAAATTAGACATGTTTAAGAAGAGGTCCTAGGGGCGCCTGGGTGGCTCAGTGGGTTAAAGAAGAGGTCCTAAAAGAACTAGCATGAATTTGGTGCACAGCCTGGTGCACACTACCAAGGCCAGAGTGGATCCTTGGACATATCATTCTAGGGTTGAAAAGTTCGAGCTTTCCGACTATCCACTGAGACTTGTCAAGTTGTTTCTCAGGAAAGAAAAACATTTTAGACCAAAGAAAAGAAAAACAGCAGAGCTTCGGTTTCTCACAGAAAGGTGAGCACTATCTCCCCTCAATTATTCAGATACCATGTGTCATAACAGCCATATTTCTTGGGTGGATAGCCTGAGGCAGTCTCCCACAAAATAACAGCCTCACAGCATTCTACTAGAGGCCCAAGGGCAGACCCCAATAGGACTTCATTTCAACCCCTCTTTGTAGAAATCCATTTATTCATTGAACAGAGAAAACTTCAGTGCCTTTTGTGTTTCAGGCACGGTGCTTGGCACTTGGAAACTAGAGCTATGAGCAAGCTCAGTGGAACTGCTGTCCTAAGGGAACTCACCATCTAGTTGGAGACATAACTTAATAAGCCATTACAATGCCGCTGTGATAATAAGGGAATATCAAAGTGCCAAGGGAACACATAATAAAGGTATCTGTTTTCTATCCCTGGGTATCAAATTACCATACATTTTGTGTTTAAAAGCAACACCCAGGTACAATCTCAGAATTCTGTAGGTCAGAAGCCCAGTGGATTGGCTAGGCTCTTTGGTCAGGGTCTACAGGGACAAAATCAAGGTGTCAACCAGCCAAGGCTCTTGTCCAGAGGCCCAGAGGAAGAATTTGCTTCCAAGCTCATTCAGGTTGGCAACAAAATTCTGCTCTGTATAGTGGTAGGACTGAGGTTCCCCTTTCCTTGCTGGCTTTCCTGGTGGGGGTGGTGGATATGGGATGCTTTCCACCCCTGGAAGCCACTCTCATCTTTTCTGATGTGGCTTTTTACATCTTAGAACGAGAAATGACACTTGGAGTCTTTAAATCCCTTGAACATCTTCTTTGGCCTTCTTCTTTGGCCACTAGCCAAAGAAATTTCTCTGCTTTTAAGTATATATATGATCAGATTAGGCTGACCCAGAAAATCTCCTCTTTTAAAAATCACCTAATATAGGGGTTTTTTTTTTAAGATTTTATTTATTTATTTGACAGAGAGAGATCACAAGTAGGCAGAGAGGCAGGCAGAGAGAGAGGAAGGGAAGCAGGCTCCCTGCTGAGCAGAGGGCCCGACGTGGGACTCGATCCCAGGACCCTGAAATCATGACCTGAGCCAAAGGCAGCCGCTTAACCCACTGAGCCACCCAGGCGCCCCCTAATATAGGGTTTTAATTAGATCTGTAATATGTTTTCACAGCAACATCTAGATTAGTGTTTGATTGACAAACCAGAGAATGGAAATCTTCAGAACATCTTTAGAATTCTCACCATAGCAAAGCACGTAACAAAGGCTGTGAGAGTCTCAGAAGACTGCTGGGAGGAAGTGGCATGTAAGATGAGTTGTAAAGCAGTAGTAGGAAGAGCTACAAAGAAAGTAACAGGGACAACAAAATTACCATTAAAGAATCAAGGGAGATCTAGGCACATAGGGAAATGGGTCGGGAGTGGGGGGGAGGATCAGGATGGCTGGAGTAAAGACTCAGAGGGAAGAACAATGAAAGGTGAGTTCAGAGGGCAAAGAAAGAACACCATCATCAAGGTTCTAGTAAGCTCTGCTCCAAGTGCATCAACTATGGTAGCTGCAGGTATGTCTGAAATTAATGCTTTTCACGTTTTAGCCTCTGTAGGAGGGTGTGTAAGTAAAGTGCCTCAGAGCCCAGTACACACCAGGCACTCCACGATATGTATCCCTTCTCTTTCCTGACATCTTTTTGTGTTCTTGCTTCTCTTAAATCCTAATTCACATATACATTCTTTCAAAATATACTGATCATGCCCCTTTTCTGCTCAGAGCTGTTATGCGCAAAAGATACCAAGATAAATAGATTAGTGGGCATGCGTTGGAGGAGGCCGCAGTCTGAAGGGAGAAACTAATATGTAATGTCAACAAACAAATCACGGAGCATGCAGGTAATATTATAATGGAGGTCGTTGGGCTTGGAAAGCATTCCTTCATAATTTAATACCCAACTTGTGGTGTGAATGTGGAATCTAAAATAGTCAAACTCACTGGAGGCAGAGAGCAGGCTGTTGGCCACCAGGGGCTGGAGGGGAGGGGGATGGGGAAGTGATGCTTGAAGGCTACAAGAGCTTCAGTTTTGCAAGATAAATAGGTTCTGGAGATTTAAGTACTGCAGAGTGTCTATAGCTAACAATGCTGTATTATATACTTAAAATTTTCTAAGAGTGTAGCTGCTATGTTAAGCATTCCTAAACACACACACACACACACACACACACACACACACACACACACACACACACACACACCCCTCCAGACCTGAGTCCCATCTCCTTTACAGAGAAACTGACAGTAACTTTCTCCCTCCTAGAGTTGCCGTGGGGATAATATGTGTATTGGAAATAAAGCGCTCAGCCTCCAGCTTGGCACGGGGTTCAGGCTTTTGGAAGTGGTTGCTGATATTATTCACAGAACCAAAGTTTTTTTATATATTTATATAGAAGCATTATGTGTCAGATAATGCACATTTTATAGGATTCTCTGCAACCTACAGTAACCCTTTTCTGGATGTCTGCAGCTCATCTTTGTCCAGCCTTTCCCTTGATGACACCTCGTGTTAAGAACTGGTCATATTAGACAATGCTTACATACCTCCACAGGTACAAATTGGTACTAAGCAAAGGCTCCCACCTTCTTCACAGACCATGTCTTCAAATACGGGAAGACAGCACTTAGAGCGAGCTCCGCTGCCTCCATCCAGAGCTTTCTGTCTCCTCTTCCACCCTTCCTCCTCTCTTCCCTCCCTCATCATCTCTGGCTCTTGTTCCCTTCTTTCTTCTTAGTAATAATCACTATTGTTGATTAAGGGCTGGATACATATGATAAGCACTTTACATAGATAATGTCAATGTTTTCCTTATGACAACCAGGTCAGTGGATACTAGAGTGCTTTTGGATTTGTTGGTTGTTTACAGACCATGAAAAGAAGGCTCAGAGTGGTGGGGAGGGAACCCCAAGGTCACACATCCAATGAAGAGCGGACCAGGAGTTTAAATACTGACTCCTAAGTCATGTTGTTAATCATACCTTTATTCTGTTTCCTATCCTAATATTTCAAAACTACAAGACAAGGATCTTACACTGAATGGTTTAAGTCACTTTCCTTAGCCCACATGGTTAGAAGTGACTTCAATTTTTTTTTTTAATTTCAACATAACGTTCAATGTTTCATTAGTTGCATATAACGCCCAGTGCTCATCACATCACATGCCCTCCTTAATGCCCATCCAGAAGCGACTTTGAACTGTAAAAATCAGTCAAGGCAGAATTTAACCTAGAGGATTACAAAACTTCCTGACTGGAAGTGTTGGATTGTCCTTCTACACCCAGACTGGTCTCAGCACAAGACCATCTAGCTTGGCAGACGAGGGTCAGGTTACAAGGGGCTGTGAGTATCTATTTAGTGCGCTTTAGAGCTGAGCTCTCATCTGGGGTGCTGAAAGGCAAACCCTCCCCAATCTCACTCACCAGCCCTGTCCCTGATTCTTACACATTTATAGGACACAGAGATGCCCTGGCACCCCCATGTATCAAGCACACTCAGCATGTGTCCATATGCTGCTTTGTAACCATGAGAAATGGATCTTTCCCTTTTCCGATCAGCACCCTGAGGCTTCCACATGAAGGCACATACTCTTGCAGAGCTGCATACAGAGGTGTGTGCATTTCTTCAGGCAAAGTCTCGCTTGTGGAAGCAGACCATACCTCCTTCTTCCCCAAATCCCTGGAGCCTATCCCAGAATACAGCAGGTGCTCAATCTATGTGTGCCATGATGAAATTGGGCACACTTCTCTTCTAAAGACTCCTCTAACAATGGCCTGAAGGCAGAGATGGGAAGGAATGCATTTCATTTATAATGTCTCTAAAGGTGACTTTGTCTGCTATTTATTCTTCCTGTGGCATAACATTGTAGCCATTCATCACGTGGGCCAGTTCAGTTATTAAATAAAAGACACAGGTGCAGGTACCATGAGTTATTTGCTTCAGTGTGTATTTCAATGCTTGAGATATATGGGGTGTGCTCCTCCATGCACACGATGGAAGAAAGGAGCCCTGTTGAACTGCTCTGGAGTAGATTGTGGGGGGCAGAGGGAGAGAGCCTGAAGTTGATGAAGCTTGTTCCTGCCTCTGTATCCTTATAACCCCTAGGATGGCTCCACCCTTGAGGAATGGAATGAGAACCAGAAATGGGGTTCTAGTACTACTAGAAAGTACAAAACTTTGCACCAGGCAGACCTGAGTTCAAATTCTAGCTTCACTAGATGACCTCAGGCAAGCCACTGACTTGGTCTGAGGCTCAATTTGGGCATCTGTACAATGGGAATGATAATCCCTTGCTTCTGGTGTCATAATGAAGACTAAATGAGATGACATATTCAAAGCACTTAGTCTGTGTTCCTTCAGTAAGTATGTGTTCATCACCTACAATGTAAGTATATACCCAAACGGCAGATTTCCTTCAGCTACTCTTTGTCAGCTTGGGCTGTCATCACAAAATACCATAAATTGGGTGGCTTATACAGGAGTAATCTATTTCTCTCAGTTCTGGAGGCTGAAAGTTCAAGGTCAGGGTGCTGGCTTATTTGGTTCCTGCAGATAGCCACCTTCTCCATGTGTCCTCACAAGGTGGGGAGACCTCTCAAGCTCCTTCCTCTTCCTATAAACACACCAGGTCTATTGGATTAGATTTCCACATATATGACCTCATTTAACCTTAATTGCCCCCCCAAAGACCCTATCTCCAAATATAATCACATTGGGTATGACAGCTTCAACCTGTGAATTTGGGGGGACACAATTCAGTCCATAGTCCTTACTCTTTGAGAAAGTTAAGTTATAGGGAACCAGTCTGGAATTGGAAGGAACCAGGCTGCAGGCTGGACAGGCAGTAGGCAGAGCAATGTCCTTCTGCGTCCACTGGCAAAACGCCTACTCAGCCTCAACACCCAGCTCTAGCTTCACCTCCTCTGTGAAGATTCATCTAACCTCTGGCCTCAAAACTAAGTGCCTCCTCTGAGGTCCCATTGGACTTCTTACATGTATTAACTGAATAATGTTTCACACTATATTGCGTAACTCTTTATTTACTTGTCTCCCCCACTAGAGTATGAACTCTACAAGGAGTAGGTCTTTATTTTATTCACCTTTGTCAGCCATGGTTATGACTGGGGTTCAGTAAATCGTGGGTAAATGGATGGATGGGCAGATGCGCAGATATGTGGAAGCATAAATGATCAATGCTGTCCCAACAGAAAAGCGAAAAAAGAGGCTTATTCTCAAGATTCTCAAGCAGGTAGCTGGTATCAGAGAGATCTATCTGTGAGGAATCTCTCTTACCTGAATTCGGTTTTAGGGGAAAGTCCTAACATCTGGGAGTAAGGCCGGCAAGAGTTTGGCAGGCAGTAGTTCCAGGAAGAGACGGAGGTGTGAGGCTATTCACCAGAGTAGGAAAGTAGCAAAACCAAAGAGCAAACTGAAGAGCAAGGCAGAAGACTTGAATACAGTGAAGCCCGTGCTACCACCAGCCAAGCAGTAGAGAATCTCAGGCATGCGCAGTGGATACAAGAGACATCAGGATGGTTAAGTGCCCCATGATGTAAGGCAAGATTCATACTCATAACTGTAATTGGAGGCAGAGACTTCAAGCTCTCAGTTACTAGAAAGAGTCATGAGCCAACTCTACCAGCCCCTGGTTTGTGTTTTAGACTAGAGAAGACAAATTCCTTCCCGGTGGCCAAGGGCTGCCTTGGCCTCTGATTGGTGAGGAAAAGACTAAGCAAGCTTTGATCTCCTTGAAGCTGAAGATGTTCCCCTGCCTACATACCTTCAATGACTGTGCAGGGTCGCTCAGACCCCCTGTGCTGGACAAGCTCAGCACACAAGGAGTAATTTGGTCTGAGATGGCTCTCTCTTTCTGTGAAAGCAGAAAACTTAAGTTGGAGCAGCCTAAAGTTGGAAGAACCAAAGAGTGAATGAAGCAAAACAGCTGCCTTCCGTGTCCTTGGAGCTATATTCATTGCTCCCATCTCTCTTATGTAACTGGAAGTTCAAAGCCACCCTGTAAGATGGGTAATGTCATACTCTCTTTACATTTGAGGGAATAGGCTCAAAGAGGTTAAGTGACTTTCCCAAGCTCACAAAGCTAACAACTAGAGAAATTGGGGGAAAATCCCATTCTCTATATTTTTCTGTATTTCCTCTTCAGTATTGGGGGATGGGGGAGAGCAGGTACTGAATAATACTGGCTTCCAAAAGATATCCATATTCTAATCCCAAACTGTAAATGTTACCTTATCTGGCAAAGGGGACTTGCAGATATGATTAAGCTAAAGATGAGATGAGAAGACTATTCTGAATATCTGGGTGAGCACTTGATGAAATCCCATAATCAGGAGGGCCCAGGGCAACAAGAAGGTCAAAGAAGGAAGTAAGAAATGTGACAACAAAAGCAAGAGGCTGGAGTGATTCAAGAAATGGGGTCATGAGCCAAGGAGTACCTCTGGAAGCTAGGAAAGGCCAGGAAATGAATTCTCCCCTGGAGCTTCCAGAAGGAACCAGGCAAGCCAGTACCTTGACTTAAGCCCAGGGAAGCTGATTTTGCACTTGGCGGCCTTCAGAACTATAAATAATGTATGTATGTTGCTTTAAGCCACAGCAGCCATAGGAAAGTAACACAAATAATAAGATGAAAATATTGAAAGATGAGTACTAAACATTTCTAAAGAAATTTTTTTTTCAGCATAACAGTATTCATTGTTTTTGTACCACACCCAGTGCTCCATGCAGTCCGTGCCCTCTCTAATACCCACCACCTGGTTCCCCCAATCTCCCACCACCCCCACCTCTTCAAACCCTTCAGATTGTCTAAAGAAATGTTTTAAAAAAGAAAGGTGTCAACTGACTTCATAATGGAAGATGTTATAGAGAAAATGACATCCATAGAGAATATGACCTTCAGCTGAAAAATAAAAAAAGTATATTTATAACCTTTCTCTCCCCCTAAATTCACGATATGTCCTTTTCAACTCTATCAAGACATTTTTCCCACTGAATTTTCACATAGTCTTATAACTGATCTCACCACTCCAGGATGTCATGGCCACTTATTCAAGTATGGCACAAGAAATGAAATCCATTCACCATTCTGGTTTAGGTGGTGATCAGCCAAGAAATGAGAAAGCCATTCACTACTGGTCCACTCAGCCTGGATGAGAAGCATGTAAGAAACCATCTTATGGTCTTGGGGACCCTGGGTGGCTCAGTTGGTTAAGCGTCTATCTTTAGCTCAGGTCATGATCCTGGGGTCCTGGGATCAAGCCCCGCAAAGGGCTCCCCACTCAGCAGGAAGTCTGCCTGTCCCTCTGTCTCTGACCCTCCCCCTGGCTCATGCCCACTCACTCTCTCTCTCTCTCTTTCTCACAAACAAATAAATACAATCTTAAAAATAAAAAATCCTGTCACAAGCTTATTCTTATTTAACCCTTGCCAGTGACATTGTGACTCTGGTAGAACAGGGGTTACTTTTAATCACATTTTTTTCTATGGGGAAACTGGAACCCAGAGAAATCCAGTTCTCTGCTTCATGTTACACAAAGAAGCCAAAATTTAAACACTGGGTCTATGTATTAGTCTGCTCAGGATGCCATAAGAGAGTACCTCAGACTGGGTGGCTTAAACAACAGAATGATTTTCTCACAATTCTCAAGGCTGGAGGTTTGAGATCAAGGTGCGGGCAGGGTTGGTTTGGTTTCTTCTATGGTCTCTCCCCTTGGCTTATAGATGACCATCTCTTCTCTGTCTTCATGTGGTCTTCACCTATAAATCTATGTCTTAATTTCCTCTTGCTAGGATACCAGTTAGATTGGATTAGGTCTCCCTAATGACCTCATTTTTTAGCTTATTATTATGGTATACTATAAAGGGTATAAATGGACATTCAGATAAAGAGGTACATAGAGCACAGAAGCTTCTGTCCCCATGGAATTTGGGTGATGCCACCCTCCCGGCACATGAATGCATTCACCAACCTGGAAGTTCTCCAAAACTATTTGTTTGGAGCATTTATGGAGGATCCATTACATCGACATGATTGATTCAGTTGTTGGCCTTTGGTGATTGTCATAATCTTGAAAATTTCAACCATTGAACCCTGCCTTGGTCTGGTTTCTGTGGTAACCATCAGAAGCTACCTGGGGCCCACCAGGAATCACTTCATTAGCATTCAAGAAGACATTCCTCCTCTGGAGACTCCAAACCTAACGACCTCATTTTAATTTAATTACTCCTTTAGAGACCCTATCTCAAACATAGTCACATCCTGAGATACTAGGGATTAGAACTTCAACTTATGAATTTTAGCATGGTGTATTTCAGCCCACAACATTCTTTAAGGTTTCGGACCTATCTTGCTTTCTGTCTCTATCAAGCACCTCAAAGAGGCACAGTACCTCTCCACAGATGACACCAAGTAGCATGAGCCTTGTCAGGGTTAACAGCCTAAGAGTTTTGGATGTCTGCAGTGTACAGCACAGCTTCAAGGAAGAGATGTGGCAGGGGAGGGATCTAGGCTCTCAGAACCCGAGACTACTGACTGTCCTTAAGAAGTTCTTATATAACTGATATAGGAAGAGCCCTCTTCTGAAGCAATGAAGCCTCCACTGTCTGACAAGCAACTTGAGCTCACAGAAAGCAGGGATGATGCAGGGAAGTCAAAAGGGATATAATTTGGTGCCTCCTCAGTAAGGGATTGCTCTCTGCTTCCCTGACAGGTGACCTTTAAGCAAACATAGTGTAGCCAGTTTGAGGGGGCTCATGCCCAGCAGGGACTGTGAGTGATGTGACCAACGCACCAGCTGTCCCCTCGTGTACCAACACAGACCCCATCACAGTTGAGGGATAAACAAATACCCCTTTATGAATGTGACCCCAGCTTGTCAAGCAATTTTCCAGTTTGAGTACATTTTCAATTAAGTTTTATTCTGAACAATATTTAGAAGTGATGCCTGTGGTCCCTGTAAATGAAAAAACCAAATTGCTTTGGCAGATTTAGGTATTTCCTATGTGGGGAAAAAAAAAAAAAAAAAAAAAAACAGCACTCAAACTCTGGATGTCATAACCATTATGTCTTTAGGCAGAGACATTTTATAGCACTTCCCACACCTTCCTGACACTCTTCTTCCCGAAAATACACATGGACATATGCACATTTTCCATGAACCTAAATTTCTATTTCTGATTGCAACAAACAATTATTTTTCTTTCTTGGAAAATTGGTCCAAGCCCTTCAGTCAAGAGAAGGAACGTAGTAGACTTTTACCAGAGGAAGAGGAAGGAGTAGACTGAAGAACTCTTCATCCCTCTTTGTGCAACCCCCTGGCCGCTCCCCATGAGAGCTGAGAAGAGAATCACTTCACGAGGAATGATAACTATAATTTAGTGAACACGTCCTGCATGCTACCCCACTGCACTGCATTCTTCACAAGTAGTTTCACGTTTAATCTCCACAACAATTCTGTGCTGGTGGTGCTATTATTAGGCTCATTTTTCAGGTGGGAAAATTGAGCAATTTTCCCAAAAGCAGAGACTGTGCCAATGTGTATGTTAGTAGAGTAATAGCTCTCATAGATTTCCACGTCTTGATCCTCAATCCTGGAAACCTGTGACTATGTTCATCAACAGGGTAAAAGGAACTCTGCAGTGTGATTAAATGAGGAATCTCAAATTAGGAAGATTATCCCGATAATCTGGGGGGGGGCAACAGCAATCACAAGGGCCCTTGAAATGGGGGGAAGGAGGCAGCAGTCAGAGGAGATGGCACAATACAAGCAGGGGCAGAGGAGTGTGATTGCTGACTGTGGAGCTGGATCAGGGGTCAGGAGCCAAGGAATGCAGGCAGATGCAGCTGGGAAAGGAAAGTGATCTTCCCCTGCCAAGAGTCCTTTGAGGTCAGCTCCATGGGGTTTATCTCTCGTTCTAACCTCCCAAACCGAAACATAATAAAGATATGTTATTTTTAAGCCACTACATTTGTAGTAATTTCTTCCAGAAACAATAAGAAACAAAGTGCCCGCCCAGCACTCTCCTCTCCTGTCGAAAGTTGAGCAAGGAAGAATCAGCTTCCAGTTTTGTTTAAATCCTGTCCTGACGAAGGCTCAACACATTCTTTATCTCTTTGCTCCCCTGACAGGCTCAATGTTAGAGGGAAGGTCTGATAAATATTTATATCAGCAGCAACAATATTAGTTACTTAGGTTGGAGGAAAATGAGGGTTAATTGGGGCAAAAGATGAGAAAGCCTGAAACTGCTGGACTATGGGCTTCTTTGGGCCAAGTATACCTAGACCCACCGGACACAGACGAGACATCCGACTAATGTTGAACCCTGGGATAAATGGGTGGATGGAGGCATTGGTAGATGGACAAGTGGAATAGGTGTAAAGCACTGAGTACACACCTGGCATGCAGAAGGTCCTCAATCAATAACTACTGTTAGGCATTCTAGGTGCTGGTTGATGGCATTAAGGTCAAGGCATTAGAGGTGATCATATACTACCCTTTCTATCATATCTACCTCTCCACAGAGTTCCCAGGGACACACAGACACACACCACAGCAAATGGGAAATTAAGTACGGTGCTATTTCACTGAGAACCATACTGGTACCTGGAATCCCAGTTCGGGGCTCTGGTAAAGACACATTACTTAGACTTGTGGAAGACAGATTCTCTACCTTCCCTCCCTTTATGACCCCACCCCCACCCACTCCCAGCCACTCCCACCACTTAGTAACCTTAGAACCACACATAATGAGGGGTGCCTAGGTGGCTCCATTGGTTAAGTGTCTGACTTTGGCTCAGGTCATGATCTCAGGATCCTAGGATTGAGCCCCATCTTGGGCTCCCTGATCAGAAGGAAGTCTGCTTCTCCCTCTCCCCACAGGTTCATACTCTTTCTCTCTCAAATAAATAAATAAATAAAATCTTTTTAAAAAGAGAGAGAGAGAGAGAGAGAGCCATACACTCTGAGGTGATGAAGTGGGGAGAAATACAACCTGGTCTGTACAACTAGGTTCTGGGTTAGCCTACGCACAGAGCCCCCATGAATGGAATGGAGCTGTAGGGACCCACACTAGGCTTAGATCCCGGGTAAGAAGTGGAACTGAGAGGCCTTTCCAAAGAATGACTTCACCCAAAATAACCACAGGACATTGTGACATAACCTCTGTCTTATCAAATCAACTGCTTTTCCTCTAGTGAAGAGAAAGTATAAGAGGCTTGAGAAGAGACAAGCCAGGCAGAAGAAAAGGGCAGAATTATTACTCTGGTTATCATTACTACTAGTAGTTATGATGATGGATGGATGGATCGAGGAATCCCCTGATACCCATTGATCATAATAAAGAGGAAGTGAAGGCAAAATACATGGAAGATAGATTCTCTGGGGTAGCTCAAGTGTCTGATGAAAGTATTTTTTTTAAAGATTTTATCTATTTATTTGAGAGAGTAGGAGAGAAAGAGACCACAAGACAGGGGAGAGTCAGAGGGAGAAACAGACTCCCTGCTGAGCAGGAAGCCCAATGTGGGGCTCTATCCCAGGACCCTGGGATCATGATCTGAGCCAAAGACAGACCCTTAGCTGACCAAGTCACCCAGGCACCCCTGATGAAAAGTATTTATGTGGTCTAACAAACTCAAATGTGTGTCGAGCTGTATCAATATAGAAAGGAGGGAGGAACTGTTAATCACCTGAATACCTACGATATGCCAGGCCTTGGGTGTTATACAGGAAAAGCCTCAAAACAAACACTGAGTGGGAAGCATTTTCATCCCATTTTAAGGAAAACAGTACATAGCTCATGGATGTTGAGCAACTTGCTCAAGATCACTCAGCTAGGAATTGAGAGAGCAAAGATTCAAAGATTTTCTAGCTCCAAAGCCATACTCTTTCCAAGATTCCCAACAAGTTGGGGTTATGGGAAAGTTGATTGGGGCCAGTCAAAGCAGAGTATACAATAGATAACTACTCCTTGTGCTCCCGCAACATCAGCTTCCCATTCTTCAGATATGAGCTCCTAGATTTTCTTGTGGGGAACCACCCCACCCCATCTTTGGCCATGTGGCTTGCACAGGGCTGACCCCTGCCCCCTGCTCTAGAGGTAATCCTATGCCTTTAGCTGATTGGTAATCACATACTCCATTTCCTTGGTTAGAGGACTGATGCAATGAGAGACATGTACAATACATGTCAATCACAGTATATTTGTGGGAATTGTTGGAAGATCTCTCTCTCTCTCTCTCTCTCTCTCTCTCTCTCTCTCTGTCTCTGTCTCATCTCATCTCACCTTGAATCCCTGAGAAGATAGGAAAGGAATTTGGTCCAACTGGGATCAGCACTAGGGTGAGGCTGCCAAAAAAGTCAGAGACATCTCCCAATGATAACATATGAGCACCTAAATCCATCTAAGCTCAAAGCCAGCATTCCCTAGACTTAATTCAGGTGCATGAGACTACACTCTAAATTCATTTACTTCAGTGCACTTGAATTTAGTTTTTGCCATATACAACAAAATGTTCTAATACAGATCAGCACTGGCAATAGGAGCTGGGTTATTTTGTACATTTACATAGGCTTCCAGGTGGTAACTTATGTATCAAGGAAAGAAAAGTCTAGACCTCTAGAATAGGAGTCTGTCCTAACTATGTAGAACATCAGAGCCTAGATAAACAGACTTAGTTTCCAGATACTATTTGGTCTTCACCAGGAACTGGAGTGCCAGGTCTTGAAAAGGGAGCAGGTGCCAGGGCCTACAGATGGCACCATATCCTGGAGGTGGAGAAGACGAAAGACAAAGTTTGCCCCTACCATATGCACACCACATTCATGAGCAGAAAGACTTACTTCAAAAGATGGTTGGGGGAACCAGGTGGTGGGTATTAGAGAGGGCAAGGACTGCATGGAGCACTGGGTGTGGTACAAAAACAATGAATACTGTTATGCTGAAAATAAATGTAAAAAAATGATTAAAAAAAAAAGATGGCTGGACTGAGGCTGATGATGAACTTTCTGTCCCTGTTGGGTTCAACTCATGAACTCAAGCACCTAGGATTGCAGATGGTGCACAACCCCAAGCCCCATGATAGGAAGAGAGTGGCAGAAAAAGTTAGAAGTTGAGCAGTGAAATAGCCAAACAGTAACAAGGTGGACAGGGAAGAAAAGAGGCTTTAGGGTCAGCATACCTCCAAACACCTCTGCCAGCTCACAGAGGACACACTGGTATTAGAAAGGAAGTGAAGGGTATAAGGAAGGGCTGAGAGTGCTTTCAGGGAAATTAATAAGGTTACATTCTGTAGCCTCTAAGGTAGTGATGATGGTGGCAGTGAGGATGATAGTACTTATCATAGTGGTGGTGGTGATGGCAGTGGTGGTGATGGTAGTGGTGATGGTGGTGATAATGGTGACAGTGGTGATGGTTATGTTGGTGATGGTGGTGGTGCTGGGAATGGTGGTGGTGATGGTGGTGGTGCAGGAGATGGTGGTGATGATGGTGGTAGTCCTGGGAATGGTGGTGGTGATGATGGTGATGGTGGTGGTGGTGATGGTAGTGGTAGTGGTATTGGGGTTGGTGGTGGGGTTGAGGATGGTGGTGGTAAAGGTGGTGGTGGTGGTGGTGCTGGAGATGGTGGTGGTGATGATGATGGTGGTGGTGATGATGATGGCAGTGCCGGTGACGATGGTGATGGTGGTTGTCATAGCAGCAGTCGTAGTGGTGGTAGTGCAGGCATAAGGCAGGGTAGTGAGGGCATATTGAGTGATACTCACCATATATAAAATGTTGAATATGACCCAGGCATTGTATTAGACCCATATTTCATTTAATTATTGTAACAACCCAGTGAAATATGTATTATAAGCCTCATTTTACTGATGTAACAGACTCAGAGAGGTTATGTATCTCATCCAAGTGCACACAGATAGTAAGTAGAAAAAGAAAGAGCTTAAACCCAGAGCTTCTGACCCCAAACCAATGCTTTTAAACATTATGCTTAAACTCAACTTTCACAGAGCTCTTGGAAGCCTTTGGTCACCTCCTCCATCCACTGCAATGTGTTTCTCACCCAGCCTGGGCATAACAGCAATGCAGCATTTTGTGTTTCCCTAAATTCATAGCAGTTGTCAACACATTGTCTTCTATGCCTGTGGTTTCTAATCTTTCAAATAGGACACCACCATTTTAACATCCTAGTATTTTGTTGATCCTTCAATGAGTGCACTCATCTTCTTAGTATCAGTGACCAGAAGAATACATTAAAAAGAACTATTCTAATAGAGCACAACTTAAACTATGTGAATAATCACAACAGCATCTACCTGCATTTGAAAAGGAGCCAATTATATATTTTATTTAGAACCATTACTTATTGAGGCCATAGTTGAGACTTCATGCATATAGGAATTGGCCAGTTACTCAGGGTCAGAAGAACCCCACTGCTGGATGTTCTCTCGCTAGTTCCTTGGGGCCTTCCTGTGAAGAACGTGAAAGTAAATGGTGTTGATCCATCAGGGAATGCAGTGGGTGAAACCTTCACCAGTTTGGCAATGTTCAGAGAACTAGAACCTTCTGTTTCTCCCTTCTCACCCTTGGAGATTTTGGAGGTTCCAAATGTTTAGCTGACATGATCAGGAATTACACTTCTCATCCCAGCTCATTTGCTAATAAACCATGTATATCTGAGCTCCAGGCACCAACCTCCCTCCCCAGGAGCTCCATTTCCTCACCTGCAAAATGAGAACCTTGAGCCAGGACTCTATGGGATTTCTCAAGATGCATGTCTAATGCCCTTTATTCTTGTGCATCTGGTATATTTCCCTAATCTCACTTCCTCAGAATATCCTGCTATTTATCATCAAAAATAACTAGTATGTTAAAATGCAATGAAAAACTTCAAAATGAGATTTTTCGAAATATGATGTTCTGCCGGAGAACCCGTCAATAATGCCACTGCCTTATTGAATCTGTAGAACAGTTCATCATCCCCTCCAAAAACCAATGTGAGCACGAAAGAGCAATATATTCTTTTGAAATAGTAGTTTTGACCATTTTAAGGTTCTGGCCCAATTTGTCTCTCCAACCAGAAGAACACACTGTCAAGAGGTCTCTAGTGTGTTACTCTCACCTAGACCCCTGACCACAGGATCACCTCCGGAGAATGAGATGCTTCTCTTCGCACAGAGCCCAGGCAAGAATCAGCCTCATGGTAAAAATTCACAAGATTTCCAACTTGCCATTTTTCTTCATCAGAATCCTCAGAGATACAATCCAGATTCATTCTGTAATCCATCCTCAACACATTGCAAGTCCAAGCTGGTAGTCAAATAGAGCGGTGTTATTCAAAGATGGTCCACATGTTAAGGATGGGAATAGAGAGTAAATATTTAGAAACATTTAAGGCAATCTGATGTCATCACAATATCCTAGTGTGTGATCTTTTTCTCTAGCAATTCCTTTTTTATTGTGATGTGCAAAAGTACTGGTCTGAAGAAGACGGGAACTTAAAAAAATGAAACAAACAAATGAAACTAATCCTTCACTACAAGTAGTTGAAAAGCACTGGGTAGAGGATTCCCATACACAATGATAAATGATGGAACCACTGTTGCAATGAAAAGTTCACTCACCTACCATATGTTTATCAGTCATGACAATGGGGGCTCTGCCTGATGATGGGAGCACAGGCTTGTGAGTCAGGCTTCATGGGTTCAAATCCTGGCTCTGACACTTACCAGCTAGATAACCTTGGACAAGTCCCTTAACTATTCTTGGACTCAAAGGCCATATCTGTAAAATGGGCATACTTACTGAACTTATCTCATACAGTTTTTATGAAGATTGGATGAGAAAAAGTACATAAATTTGATTTGGCACGTGGTAAGCACTCCATGATTGATTGTAAAGTGGAAGAGTGAAGCATTGCCCCCATGCTAGTTTGGTGATTGAATAAATCGTGCCCTTATCCTCTAAAGGAAGACAATGTAAGTCAATAACTTTTATTCATGGGGGTTGGGCTGAGGTAGCTATAAATGGAGAAGGATAACTCAGGCTGAGTTCAGGGTGGTCTTTACAGACAAGTTTTCCACCTGAATAGGGATGGGAAAGTTAACTATAGTTTTCTAGGAAGACAGGGAAAAGGGTGGGGAAATTCCAGGCAGAGAGAATAGCATGTTCAAAGGTCCAGGTTTGCAGCATAATGATAAGTTCTGAGACCCCCAATAGTTCAGCATGGCTGGATTTTAGGAAAGGTTCAGAAATGGTGAGTCCTTCAGAAAAAAGATTGCGGTTCTTATAGTCTTCCCAGCACTTACCACAGTCTCTGACTACAGTCTCAATAAATGCTTACAGAATGAATGAGGCTGAACATCCGATGTGCCATGCTGAATGTTTGGACTTTGCTGGGAAGCCAATGAGAAGCCATGGAAGGTGATGTGGGGAGTAGAAGAGAGACCACTGTGCTGATTTGAAAGATGGATCAGATGTGAGGGAGATGGGGGTGAGGGAGTCGAACCACAACAGCTCACTACGATGGAGCTGTCATTCTCTTTAGCTCTGATTTACAGATGAGGAAACAAAGGCTCAGAGAATTCCCTGACTTATCCAAGGACCCACAATTTTCACAGGATCCAGGTCTGGTTGACTTGAATCCCCATGTCCACCCTTACTGAGCCCACACAGGCCACTCACTGACTTTTTTTTTTTTTTTCCAGAAATTCTTTTTTTTTTATTTTTTTTATCATTTTTTTTATTTATTTTCAGCATAACAGTATTCATTGTTTTTGTACCACACCCAGTGCTCCATGCAGTCCGTGCCCTCTCTAATACCCACCACCTGGTTCCCCCAACCTCCCATCCCCCCACCTCTTCAAACCCTTCAGATTGTTTTTCACTGACTTCTTTTGGTCCCTAGCAACAGTCCTGTTTGCAGCAAGTAGAATTAGATCTAGTGATTCCCTAACTCACTCTCAACTCAGAGATATCAATACCAGAAAAGAGAAAAGCTTGGGGGTGTGTTTTCAGCCATTAGAATGTAGGTGTGTGACCATGGGTGTGTGATGTTTTGTGTTGGAGCATCAGCTACAATCCAAGAACTCCCCGGCAAAAGGAATGATGCCTGAGAGCACACAAACCTACATGGACATAGAGGGAGCTCCGAGTTATGCCTAAGAGCAGATGAGCCTGAGCTGTTCGTTTCCTCAAGAGGATAGAAAGTCCAGTGCTCCCAGAAGAAGCTGAGAAGTGGGACACACTGGTGAAAGGATGGGAAGGAAATAGACTAGGACACATTTCAGTGAGAAGGAATGGGTTGTAACAAGGCCAATCGCCAGACTCTGGAGCCAACAGAAAGGTGTCGAAAGCTGGAAGCCCTGGGGAGCCTGGCTTTCTTAGCTCAGCTCTGGTCCTGACTCACTGGATAACCACAAAAAGGTGGGTGGTGTGGAGCCAGGGCAGTAGTTCTGGGAAAATGTGAGGGGCGCCTGGCTGACTCAACCGGTTAAGTGTCTGACTTTGGCTCAGGTCATGATCTCAGGGTCCTGGGACCAAGTCCTAACTCAGGCTCTCTGCTCAGCAGGAGTCTGCTTCTCCCTCTCACTCTCCCTCTGCCCCTCCCCTTGCCCCATTCCTGCTCTCTCTCTTCCAAATATATAAAATCTTAAAAAAAAAAAAAAGTGAATATTCTATAACAAAAGGTGGAGCCTTTTGAGAAAGACTGAAATAGTCTCAAGTTTTGCTCCTCCTTTTCTTACCTATGTGACCATGAAAACTTTATCTCTCTGAGGCTCAATTCCCTTACCTGCAAAAGGAGGACAATGATGGGGCCTAGAAAGTTCAGCATAAAGACTGAATAAAATCATGCATGACAGGTCTCAGCAGAGTGTCTGGCTCAGAAGAAGTCCTCAGTGGGTGATGGCTGCAATGGTGACCATGAGAAGTAAGATGGAAGGGAGGGGGGCAGAAAGAGAAGAGGGTAGCTGACGTGGAGAAGGGGAAGGCCATAGAGTTATGGTGCAGACCATAGGAGATTCCAGATTTCCATAGGCCTAACACACGCCTGGCACAGCAGTGCATCTCAGGACCTGTTAGCCACCTTTCCCTTCCCTCTCTTGCATAGCTTACCCAACCTTGCTCCTAAGACTGAGATCCCCAGACCAAAGAAGAAACGATCTGTCAAATGGTTCTTCTGCCTCAGAAAGCCTGGACACAGAGACAATGGCCCCACCTACTGCATGGCAGAGGCACTGCCTCTGCTCCTCCAAGGGCTTTTCCAAGGAGTCCTGCCTCCTGAACAAAACATCACCTCCACCACACTCTGCTGTTTCCCTGTCTCACTGCCTCTCTGCTCTCCCTAAAATGTCACGAAGCCAATAAATGCTTGGCAAATTCAGTTATCTCAACAGAATCCCAGATAAACATCCACAAGGGGAGAGTTAGGGAAAGGATAGAGTCGTTACCAATGGGAGGCCAGAGCTAGGTCTCCAGTGCCAGCTCCCAGTTTACTAACTCACAGGCTTGGTAACTGCAAATGCTCTCTGGCTTTTAGGGGTTACTGGAAACCCTTTTCTGGGAAAGCACCCTCTGACTCCCTTCCCCTGTCTTTAATTATTGAAATTCAACTCACCTCTAGAGCCCTCCTTGGCTTCCCTTTGCTTTTAACAATGCTTCATGTCTTAATCTGGCCCAGGAGGCCCTAGGAGAACTTTATATTTGTAGTTGTCACATTTGAAAAGCCTTTTCTGGATTGCACACCCCCCCTCCCCTGGTGGGTTTAGTACACCTACTCTACTTCAATGATCGCCATGTTTGGAATTGTTCATTCTTATCTCTCTTCCATCAGACTGTGAGCATGAGCTGTGTGGAGCAGATTCTCTTTATCCTTCACTCTTCTGTGCCGTGCAGAACATGGAAGCCATTCACTAATTGTTGTTGGACGAGCCGAAGAATTAATTAATTAATCAACAAATCAATGAGTAGAACACCTGTTCTAATGACATCTCTGGCATTTACTAATTCATGACTTTGGGCCAGACTCTACCCACCTCTTGCCTTAGTTCTCTCAACTCAGCTAGTGACATCTACTACCAGAGACACAACAGTGAACAAAGCAAAATTCCTGCCCTCAGGAACATACATTCTAGTGTGTTCAGGAGAGATGGAAAATTAGCAATGAATTTTAATACAAGATAATTTTGTCAGCCCTCCCTAGGGCCTTCTAGACTACTCTGGGATTAGGGAAGTCTTTCCCAGAGGATATGACAAGTCAGTCTATAGAATAACAAGCGGTGACTGAAAGTAGATCAAGAAAAAAGAACAGGCCAAGAAGTATGGTGACTGCCACACTGAGAAGGGTTGTCATATCATGTCAAAAGTGGTCTTACTCATCAGGAAATGAAGAGGCACTGGTGCAGTTAATTGGGAAGAAGACATCCCAGGCAAGTGCACAGTGTTAAACTAGCCCAGGTGATGGTGTCCAATGGAGTCTTAGTCTTCCTACACCCTCTCTTGCACTCACTTTCCACAAGAAGCTCCCAACAAATGCACAAACTGCGTCTGAGAGCAACTTCTATCCTCAGGCTCAAAACTTTCCTACAGGCTGGCTGGGCTAAAAGTCAAGAAGATAGGGCAGTTCCCATCTGCTGATACTTGTTTCACCTGGACAGCAAGCCTGCTTCCTTCTTTCAGCCCTCCATGGTCTTCATCACTGGTAACTCCTAAAGACAATGATCTCCTAACGGATAATGATCCCAGGGTAATGATTCCATTAGTGATAGAGGGACATCATCAAATTTCCATATTTTAAATTTTTATTTTATTTAAATTCAATTAATTAACCTATAACGTATTACTAGTTTCAGAGGTAGAGTCCAATGATTCATCAGTTGCATATAACACCCAGTGCGCTTTCCATCAAGTGCCCTCCTTCATGCCCATCACCCAGTGACCCCATCCCCCCACCCACACCCCTTCTAGCCACCATCACTTTTTTCCTACATTTAAGAGTCTCTGATGGTTTTTCTTCCTCTCTGATTGTCTTTTTAAGTTTCCCTCCCCTCCTTATGTTTATCTGTTTTGTTTCTTAAATTCCACATATGAGTGAACTCACATAATTGTCTTTCTCTGATTGACTTATTTTGCTTGGCATAATACCCTGTAGTTCCATCCATGTTGTTGCAAATGGTAGGATTTCATTTTTTGATGTGTGAGATCATATATATATATATATATATATATATATATATATATATATATCACTTCTTCTTTATCCATTCATCTGTCAATGGACAGCTGGGCTCTTTCTATAGTTTTCCCACTCTGGACATGGCTGCTATAAATATTGGGGTTCAGGTACCCCTTCAAATCACCATGTTTGTATCCTTTAGGTAAATACCTAGTATTGCAATTGCTGGGTCATAGGGTAGCTCTATTTTTAACTTTTTGAGGAACCTCCATACTGTTTTCCAGAGTGGCTGCACCAGCTAGCATTCCCATCAACAGTATATGAAGGTTCCCCTTTCTCTGCATCCACACCAACATCTGTTGTTTCCGACTTGTTCATTTCAGCCATTCTGACTGGTGTGAGCTGATATCTCATTCTGGCTTTGATCTGTATTTCCCTGATGCCTAGTGATGTCGCGCATTTTTTCATGTGTCTGTTAGCTATCAAAATTCCATTTTATTTTTAAAAAATCACTTTGGCAACAACATGAGAAATGGATTGGAAGAAGCAAGCTGAACATAGGGAAACCAATTAGGAGGATGTCACAGCAGTCCAGCAACTGATGATGGTGACCTAAATTCAAGTAACAGCAGCAAGGATAGAGAGATACTGGTGAGATAGAACTGGTGGGACTTGATAACTGAGTAAATGCAGACCCATGTGGAAGAAATTCAAGGATGACTCCTGCCTAAGGTTCTGGCAACCAGCAGACTCTAGGCGGACAACTCAGAGCTTGGTGATGCCACTCACTGAGATGGAAGAGAAAAGCAGAAACAGAGTGGAGAAAGATGATAGATGATGAGTCCTGTACCCCTTTTACCACATCCCAGCCTGCCTTGGGATTTGTTACAGATCAATTATCAAGGATATGAAGTGATGTATTCTGTATACAGTTGAAAAGAGAAAACTTACGAGTGCAAATAATTAGAGGACATTTTGAAGCAGGACATCTTTAGTTGCAAAAAGATATATTTGGGATTGAAGGTGCAAAAAGGCTTGCGGTCATACGGGCAAGAGCAGCAAGGGGAAAAGAGGAGACTGTGACAGAGTCTTGAAAATTTTGGTGGGTGGAGACAAACAACAGATGAGGAAATTATTACCAGGCTCACTATCTAATCAAAGCCACAGCTGTGGGAATGAGGAGGCTGTGTTTGAGAAGCGGTGACTCAAAGAAATGTATTAAAAAATTGTCCATAGTGATAGTCCAGGGTGCACTGAAATTGGTTAAGAAATCACAATATTGTGTGGACATAAATTCTGGGAATGGAAGTTGTACACGATGGGCATCATTATCTTCCTTTGGAGCTTAGTACAAAGAACATGCATTTTGGAGTCCGATGAGCTTGTGCTTACATCCTGGGACCACTACTAATGAGCTTTATGGTATTAGGCAAATAAACTAACCTCAGTGAGTCTCAAATTCCCCATTTGAAAATGAGAAAAGCAATACTTGCAATTTTCTGAGAAATAAACGAGATGATACAGAGTAAACACTCGACATATATTCATTTCTTTCCAGTACTCTTTTTGAGTCTGTTCCCATCTACTTACTCAATAAAACATTGGAGCACAGTCCCCGAATATCACGTACGTTGAGCTGATACCAATGTCAGTTGACACTAAAGGAGTTCCTCAAGTTCAGGGTGGTAAAAAGAAACCACTATGAATCAATCTGTAAATACAGATCAAATTGTAACCTTGAGCATGAACATATTGAAGATGCACCAAAGAACTGCAAATAACATACAGGGGTCACAGGCAGGTAAGCATGGTATGAACCACCTGCTGGTTCTTCCTTACAAGTGCAGAGACCCAGCCTCTCAGCCATTATAGCAGGGAGCCTTCTGCCCCAGGTCCCTCATCCATTTCTGCTGCTGCAGCGGCCTTGGTTCTTCCTCTGTCCTTCCATGTCCAGGTGTCAACACCAACTTCATCTGTGTCAGATAACATGCTGAAATTTATAAACTTTCAGCAATCATTGAATTAAATAATATCTCATTGCTCTTGCTTACTCTGTAGTATTTAAGTGAAATGGCTTACTTTTCATTACTGTTTTTCCTTTCTTCTCTTTTTAAATATTTATGAATGTCTTTATTCCTTTTTATCCTCCTAACTATTCATATTCACCATAGTTCCCAATGGACAACTATTCTTAAAAATTTTTTTTTAAGATTTTATTTATTTATTTATTTGTCAGGGAAACACAGCGAGAGAGGGAGCATAAAGCAGGGGGAGTGAGAGAGGGAGAAGCAGCTTTCCCACTGAGCAGGGAGCCTAATGTGAGGCTTCATTCTAGGACCCCGGGACCATGACCTGAGCTGAAGGCAGGCGCTTAACGGCTGAGCCACGCAGGCGCCCCTATTCTAAAATTTTAAACACATTCTTTTGCATATATGTTTCATTAATGGATCATGTGGTAATGCATTTGTCATTTTTAGTTCTTCGGCTTTGCCCTTGGCTACCATCACTGGCCTGTGCGCATCTCAATAATGGGCTCATGCCTTATTCATCTTCATCTCTGTATGGTTTAAAACAATCTCCCACATGGTAATTCTCCCAAAAAAACCACATAGATTGAAATTCTACAATGTTCCCGATACTAAAAGAGTATAGACATACCTTGGAGATATTGTGGGTTTGGTTCTAGACTCCTGCCATAAAGTGAGTCAAATGAATTTTCTGGTTTCCCAGGCCATATAAAAGTCATGTTTATACGATTCAGCTTATTGTAGACAATTAAGTGTACAGCAGCATTATGCCTAAAAAAAAAAGTACATACCTTAATTTAAAAATACTGACTATTGGGGGGCGCCTGGGTGGCTCAGTGGGTTAAAGCCTCTGCCTTCAGCTCAGGTCATGATCCCAGGGTCCTGGGATTGAGCCCCGCATCGGGCTCTCTGCTCCTCGGGGAGCCTGCTTCCTCCCCTCTCTGCCTGCCTCACTGCCTGCTTGTGATCTTTGTCTGTCAAATAAATAAATAAAATATTAAAAAAAAAAAATACTGACTATTGGGTGCCTGGGTGGCTCAGTTGGTTGAACCACTGCCTTTAGCTTAGGTCATGCTCTCCGTATCCTGGGGTCAAGTCACACACTGGGCTCCCCTGCTGGGCAGGAAGTCTGCTCCTCCCTCTCCCTCTGCCTGCTGCTCTGTCTGCTTGTGCTCTCTCTCTCTGTGTCAAATACATAAATAAATAAAACTATAAAAAGAAATTACTAACCATACGGGGTGCCTGGGTGGCTCAGTAGGCTAAGCGTCTAACTCTTGATTCCAGCTCAGGTCATGTCATGATCTCAGGGTCCTGAGACTGAGCCCCATGTCAAGCTTTGTTCTCAGTGGGGAGTCCACCGAAGACGCTCTCTCCAGCTCCCTCTGCTGCTTCCCCCGCTCATCTCTCTCTCTCTCCCTCAATATAATAAAATCTTAAGAATACTGAACATCATCTGAGCTTTCAGTGAGTCATAACCACTGACGACAGATTACCATAACAAATATAATAATAATGAAAAGTTTGAAATATTGTGAGAGTTACCAAAATGGGACACAGAGACAGGAAGCCAGCAAATGCTGTTGGGAAAATGGTGCCAAGAGACTCACTTGCCGCAGGGTTGCCGCAAACCTTCCCTTTGGGAAAAACAAACAAACAACAACAACAACAACAACAAAAAAAAAACCCTTAATATCTGCCAAGCACAATAAAGAAAAGAGCAATAGGGGCGCCTTGGTGGCTCAGTGGGTTAAGCCGCTGCCTTCGGCTCAGGTCGTGATCTCAAGATCCTGGGATCGAGCCCCGCATCGGGCTCTCTGCTCAGCGGGGAGCCTGCTTCCTCCTCTCTCTGCCTGCTTGTGATCTCTCTCTGTCAGATAAATAAATAAAATTTTAAAAAAAAAAGAAAGAAAGAAAAGAGCAATAAAATAGAGCATGCCTATACACAGGTGAAAATTTCACAGCCCAGTTCAGATGATTTCAGTCTGTGAACGCCTTACCTGAACTCAGTGCAAACTCATTGTTAACAACCAATCTGGGCTCTGAGAGCAGACCTGAGAAGACAGAGCTTGGGCACAGGACAGTGATTGTTATTATATATGTTCCCACCTGATTTCTCAACCTTTGTAGGTGGCCAGATCTTTTTGAAAAGGTGAGGGAGGAGGAGGAGGAGTATAGGAATTTGCATGTGACAGAGCTGCAACTTCAAAGTAAAAAGTTATCAGGGATTCCCAGATTAAGATATTAGCTACTCTTTTTTTTTTATAAGATTTTATTTATTTATTTGACAGAGAGAGATCACAAGTAGGCAGAGAAGCAGGCAGAAAGAGCGGGGTAAAGCAGGCTCCCCACTGAGCAGAGAGCCCAATGTGGGGCTCAATCCCAGGACCCTGGGATCATCACCTGACTCAAAGGCAGAGGTTTAACCCACTGAGCCACCCAGGTGCCCCAAGATATTAGCTACTCTTTAACAACACTCTTTCCCCTACGTTCTTCCTAAGCTTTAGGACCTTCTTCCTTCCATTCAATGACTGAAAAGTGATCCTGGCAGGACCTGCTCAGGTACCAGTCTTCCTGTTTCTGTTCCTCATGATCATACCCTGGTTAAGTCGGCTGCTGGCTATTTTATTTTTATGTTTTGTCAAAAATCAATAAAATTTTATTTGCTCCCATTCCTTCACCATTAACAGAAAACTGAAAAAAGCAAATATGTTTTGTGTTTACAAGGATAAATAGTCTCTTTACCCAGAGAAGATGAAAACCTCAAAGGGAAGATAAAAGCCCCCTCCTCCGCCCCCAGCTGCCCTTGTCACTTTAGATAAAGCTTTAGTCCCCTGGCCAGGGAACCTGTATGTGGCCGACTCAAGATGAGCACCGAGAAAGCAGACCAATCCCTCCCAGGAATATAAAGTCCAACAAAAGCTACACCAAAGGTCAAGTGCCTGGATTTTATAGGACGCAGGAACCAGGTGGCTACTTATTTAAAAAAAAAAAAAAAAAAAAAAGATTCATTTTAGGCACAACTTTTTTATGTTTTGTTTTGTTTTTATATTAGTAAAAGAAAGCGGTCTTAGAAGCTGCATTTGTCTTTTGTTTAGTTTGTTTTTGTATAAATTCAATTAAATTATGACCCTGCTAACACTTCATTTGCATGAAGTTCTGTGCCATACATACTAATTGTAGTGAAGTTAGCCCTCCCCGTTCCCAGAGGATAAAACCACTCTGGAGGTGCCTGGCTGGCTCAGTCCATAGAGCAGGGGACTCTTCCTCTCAGGGTCATGAGTTCAAGCCCCACACAAGGTGTGGAGCCCAAAAAAAAAGACTACTCAGGGAGACAGTTTTCACTGAAATCTAACCAAACTTCGTTTCCTAGACTGTGACAAGACTATAAATGATATGAAAAATAGGCTGTTGGTTCTTTCAGACAGATGTGAGTGTGTGTGTGTGTGTGAGAGAGAGAGAGAGAGAGAGAGAGAGAGATGGAGTCTGTGTGACCCTCCCTCATTGCCTCTGCTGCTTTATGGACAAGGATTTCGATCTCCTTCAACACAAGGCTTCATATGCTTACTTTAGTTTGCTCAGGACCATCATGACCCCCATGCCCTCTCCACATCCTGACCCACAGGTTTCAGCTCCTATTTCTGTCAGGTTCAAATTCCTGGTGTCAGGCACCACATTCATTTTTCCAATCAAAAATCACTTCACTGACTTAAGTTTGACCCGGCCACCAAGGTGGCATGGGGGCAGGGGGCTAAATATCTGGGCTCCTTGGAGGGTCTGGGGGTGGTACTGACCTGCACAGAACGGACAGTTTCTGTAGGAATTAATCTGAATTAACTTGTGGGAATTCATGTCAGGAATGGAACATCGTTAAGAGTCGAGGAACCCTTTCTGAATCAGATTCTGTGAGAAGCTAGAAATTAGACCAGTGACACCAGCTACCATCCATGACTTCGAGCTTTGTGGAGGCTGCAGCTGCCGGATCTTACACTGCAGAGAGGAAGGGTAGGATTTCTGCTTTATGGAGCTCTTGGGAGGCTGAGAGCAGAAATGCTGTGTGCATGGTGGTGAAGACACTGGATTTGGGGATCCATCAGACCTGCTCCTCCTCTCCAGAGGGCTGGGGGCAAACGACTCAACAGCTTACATCAAACCCTCCCAAAAACTGGAGGTGAGGTTCTTGGAAACTGAAACCACCAAGTCGGAGGCAAGCTCTTGTAGAGGCTGGAGGGGCCCATGAGACTTTCCTCACAGAGCACTGCCCGCAGACATGGGCGAAGCTTTAGCATCACACTCCATGAAGAAGTATTGGATTGGCTCAGTTTTGGCTTGTCTCTTCCCCAAACCAATCAGGACAGCGGAGGGGCAGGATAGGGGCAGTTTGAGCCCTGGGGCAATTGCACTAGATGCAGCTCAAATTACCCCAAACTTTACACTCACTCTCTGTTACATGCAACTGACATTCAACGTAATATATCTTTTTGCGCGATGGTGCTTTGCAAAGTGTGAGGAGCTTGTTTCCCTGTCTGGTCTTCCTTGCTGACCTCGTGCCACATTCCACAGGGGAGAGAGAAGTATAAGAAATGGCCCTACCTCTAGGGATCTTACAGTCTTCAGGAGAAAAAATAAATATATAATTAAGGGTTTGATTTTATGATACAGATCTCAAGTGTCCATAGAGATAGCGGAACACCTTTTTAAAAAAAGAAAGAAAGAAAGAAAGAAAGAAAGAAAGAAAGAAAGCAAGCAGGGGTGGTGGTAAATAAAAGAAAATTCTAGGAGACAAACAGGAGTTTTGTAAGAAAAATAATTTAGAAAAAATCAATTTTGAGGCTAGACAGAAAAGTGATTTTCTGTTCCATTTCCTTAGCAGTCTCATACCCATAACAAAAATAGACTTATTTATAATGCCATTGATTGCCTTGTGTATAGAACTAAGAATATAAAATAGGAGGGGGGTATATTCCATTTGACAAATGCAGAAATAACAAGGAAAATGTACTGAACATTCCTCCACTGCTCTCTCTGGATCCTTTCTGTTCTCTCTGACTCCCTGCCTTGCCAAGCAATTTCGTTTTATCCCCACGAATGAAGCAATTTACATGATTTGAGTTTGGCTTTGTTTGTGTATTACTGAGAAATATCCTATACCTCCACCATCAATTATCTTGAACAATATCATGAAGATACTGAAAAGAAATGTACAAAAAGGTGTCCCAAACACACACACACACACACACACACAGTCCACGATCAGACTATAGTATTAAGAGATAAATTAACATTCTCACTCCTCTAATTCAGGCTCTCTGCCTGTTTGTAAATTTGAAAGAGAAACATCTCCTAATGGGAAGATAGGACTGCTCTCTGATCATGGGCCAGCCTGTGGATTTTCGCTAGGACTCTCTCTCACCTGCAGCTCATATTGTCTCATGCAGGCATTTCAATATTGCCACATCCTGATTTCCTGCAGCGAGGCGATTTCATAACGAATGGCCCTGCAGTGCAGCAAGACCAACGGTAACTTGGACATGACATCTTCAAAAGAGGTGGTGGTTGTATAGCTCAGAGGCTGGTGGGGTGTGTGTGTGTGTGTGTGTGTGCGTGCGCAAACGTGTGTGTTATGCTGAGGCTTATTTAAAGCTCTTTATTCAAAGAGCTAGCTGGCCCAGGAAGAATAATTCTGACCCCATCTTTCCTTTATTCTACCAAAATAAAATAGCCAGAATTTTTTGTGCTATGCCCTAGGCATTTTATATCCAAGAAATCCTCAAAACAGCTCAAAATACATATGATCAATATCACTTTAATAGATGAGAAAGCTAAGAGATTAAGGAAAACAGAGAGGTTAAGGAAATTGCTCAGATAAAACAGCTGGCACATTCTAAAGACAGGATTTGAACTCAGATAATTTGACTCCAGATCTCATAACCTTAATCCATTCACTATACTGGCAGTAAATATTTTGGGGTACTGTCTATATATACACAGCAGAACCCAAGAGATGATTGTGGAAAAGCTTAAACTAAAATATAATCACAAATTAATACACTCAATTTCAGTCCCTGGCTTCAGAAAAAATGGCTACACAGATCATCTTGATGTGAAACTCTTCTTCCCCTCTGCTTCACTTCCTATCAATGAACTTCCAGTCCATTCACACCAAAGAACTCTCTGCCATATGGGGAGAAGAGCTGTTATCCTACAGTAATCTGCATAGCACTGGCCTCATTTAAGGTGTCATGGCCCTTTGTGTGCGCCGTGGTGATTTTATTATACCATTTTTTGTGTTTATAATGTGCAAGCTCTCTTCTAAACAATTCACATGAATTATGCTATTGAAACCATGCCACAGTCCCATGTGGATTACTGTTACTATCCTTATGGTACAGCTGAGACACCACAACGTGGACGTTCAAGACTGAAATGACATTTTGCATAGAAAGCCCATTGCTTGGTGCTTGTGCATAAGGAGCACCCAAAAATGTTAGCAAGCATTATTCCCACCACCATCATTGTTGATCGTTATTGCCTTCTTTACTATCTCTTTAACAGTTTTCTACATAGCTCATGTGGGATATGGTTCAGATGAGAACTCAGACCCATGTGCATTTGAAACTTATGCTCTTCACCAGCCCATGAAGTCCGTGTCCAGACATCAGCAACCCTTACCATGACAGACCTGAGAGCCAGTAAATCTGAAGACTAGCTAACAGACCAGCAGACCTCCAGAGCAGTTCAGCGGAGTCTAGATGAGACACAGGGAAGTCAAATAATATTCCGTATATTCTCTTTTGCACTGGAGCCACTGGCTGAAATTTGGGAAAGACAAACTTCTAACTACATTTAGGGGTCCATTGCTACAATCCATTCTGACCAATCCCAGAATGGGATTTCTTGTATTTTCATCCTTAGTAATTTTTTTTTCTTCTTTTTCTTAGATTGTATTTTTTTAAGCAATCTCCATACCCAACGTGGAGCTCAAACTCATAACTCCGAGATCAAAAGTCTCACACTCTACCGACTGAGTCAGGCACCCCTTTCCTTGGGAACATTTTTATTTTAAAATATTTTATATTTTTTTTTATTTATTTGAGAGAGAGACAGAGAGAGACAGCATGTGCATGAGTCGGGGGAGGGGCAGAAGAAGAAGCAGGCTCCCTGCTAAACAGGGAGCCTGACACTGGGCTGGATGCCAGAAACCAGAGATAATGACCTAAGCTGAAGGCAGATGCTTAACCAACTGAGCCATCCAGGCACCCCTGTCCTTGCAAATCTTAAAGCAGAAGATATATAACTATTATCAAAGACTCTGGGAAGAATTCTGTAAGGTAATGTCATGGCCCAGTTGACTTCAACTCCTCTCACAGCTTTGAAATTCTACAATTTATAAAGGCATCTGTGCAGCCTCAGAAACTCCCATTCTTTGTCCCAACCCAGACATTAAGCCTTCAGCCTTTTCTTTTGTTTCTCTTCCATTCCCTGTCTCTCAAGACTCAGGACCTCAGAACTTACTCAGTGACTTAATGGTGCTAATGTATCTGGGTTATGATAAATCAATATGTTACCCCTTCTAGTGAGAGTAAACAGAACAACCAAAACTCTGAATCGAATTAATAAAACATATTGATTAAAGAAAATCAGGGGCGCCTAGGTGGCTCAGTTGTCTGCTCAGCAGGGAGCCTTCTCCTTCTCCCTCTACCTGCATCTCTGCCTACTTGTGCTCTCTCTGTGTGTCAAATAAATAAATAAAATATTTTTTTTAAATCAGAAAATGTAAGGAAAAAGAGAAAAAGATAATTCACCTGTAATTCCTAGTAATGGATGATTGCATAAAACTATGCAACCAGTCCTTGTTTTTTTTTTTTTTTTAACTTTGTCAATTTAAAGGATGAATTCTTAAAATTCAGTAGTGGCTCTAAACATAAGGATATTCTGTAGAGTGACAGGCTGGAAATTATACATATTTTCAGTGCAGTACACCAAGCACTGAACTGAGTGGCAAGTGTTGTATAGGTTAGAAGCAAGACACAACCAAAGAGGTCATGATCTGTTCTGTCAGTAAGCCCACAGTCTAGTTCAGGAGACCAACAAGTAAACAGAACCTAATAAAAAATGCAGGTAAGGAGGCTTATGGTAACAATAGACATCTATGGGTTTATTAGGGCTCCTAAAAAGAATAATGGTCACAGAAATAATGGTCATAATCACAGTAACTAACAGTAATCAAAATTTTTACATTTATTCTAGCTGATTTCAACCTTAAAACAACCTTGGGAGTTGGCAAGCATTTTTATTTTCATCTCTACTTTTAAAAGGAAACAGAGAAATGTAATGAAAAACCATGGGCTTTGTAGTCAACCAGACTTAACCCAGCTCTAGATCCTGGCTCTGACCTGACTTGGTTACCTAATGTATTCAACTACTTTTCAGGGCTTCTCTCAATTTTCTTAGTAATATCGATAATGTGCCCGATGTATGGTTAAGTACTCTCTCAAACGCAGCTTTTATGACTGACCAAAGCTTAGAATAAGTCAGTGACTTGCCCAAGGTCACACAAGCAGTGAACAGAGCACGCACTCTGGAGCCTCTGATGCTAATCCTGGCTCCCCCTGGACTGTGCCAATTATAGAGCTTAGACAATCATCTATTGTTGGCAATGGCAGTGCCAGGAATAGAACTGGGACTGCATGTGTGCCTATATGTATATATTCATATAGATGCATTTAACATATTTTTCCTTTTTTCTCTTTTCTTAAGCGTCCAGGAGGAGACAAAAAAAGGGGGGGGTTAAATCAAAGTTGTCTGATATTTTTCCTGGTAAAAATCTGCTGCCCAAATCCTCAGCCCATGATGTCAACACAAGAGACTACAATTAGAGGAGGGAATTAAAACCGTGGAAAAATCCATCCTGAAACTGCAAAACCTGCAAAGTTGCTCCTAGGACACGGCCCAGTTGCCTTCCCGACTATAACTCCACCCTCCTATGGACTGGACTGAAGAGCCCACCTGGGACCTCTTAAGACACCAGTTTAACATCCGTTTCAGTTTGGTGGGCAACGAGTTCCTTCTACAGAAGATGTTCATCTTCCTTAACACCTGTTTAAAACAAAGTAGAACTGATAAAGTAAAGAATGAACAGTGATGGAGCGAAACCTCCGGGTAGACCAGGGAACTGTTTCCTGACAGTGAGTCAGCAGGGTAACAGTGTTGTGTAACACAAAGGCACAGTCCTGGAAGGAGCCACAGCATCGGAGAAGAACCATAGAATCTGGAGCTGCAGGGCACCTTCCAGCAGTCTTTTTTTAAAAGTTTTTTAATGCAGCCCACATTAAATACATTTAACCATCACAACTCAATATACACATATACAAATACATGTAACAAATAAAACTTTTATAAAATAATTTCTATCCTGACTCCATGTGAAGCATTCTAATATTGCCTATTTTAACCTATCTTATTCTTTTTCACTTTCTAATGAATCACTTTCTCAAGATGGTAGTGGATCACTATATATAGTTTGTGACTGGATTGGGAAAGAGGGGTTGGGGGTGGGGAGATCTGCTTTGGAGAACATTTCATTCAGTCCCCTAATTCATTACCCATGAAAACTCCTGATTCGCACCAACAAGAGGCAATCTTTGAGAATGTCAAAGTCATTCAAGAAACTTGAGTTTACAGATAATGATACAACAACAATAAAAATATCCACCTACCGTTTTGAGCACTTACTATGTACTAGGCATTATGGTTGTTCTTGCTTTGTTTATGCTATTCTGTCCTCACAACAACCCTGTATGTGGTTCTATCATCACCTCCATTTTGCAGATGAGGAAATGGAGGCCTCCACCAAAGACTAACTACTTGTCACAAAGGGTCATCTAATCAATTTGGAGATCAGTTGTTTGTAGATGGCGGGAGGAGTGGCAGGTACTAGGCACCAAGGCTGCAGTGACTTTGTCCTGGTTTTTGGACAGGAAGCATCCAGACCCAGGACTGGCCCAAATGCCAGCACCAAGCCAACAAAGCATCGCTGGGTCTGCATGCACCTCTTTCCTCTGTTCTCAGCCTGTTGACTTTTACCGTCAGTGTCAGAAGTGCTACTGAGGCTCCAGGCATCGTAATCCCACTTGACTTGCATCTAAAGCAGAAAAGGAAGAGAGGAAAAGGAATTTTTCTTCAATGGTTTTGAATTGGAAAACTCTTTTCTGAAAGACCTCAATATTCTTCTGCTTCCATCACTCTGGCCAAATCCCAAGCAGGAGCTCACCTTCGACCCCTCGCTATCACAACAGCTGTATCCTCTCAGGCAGAGGCATTGCTGCTCCTACAAAATCATGATTCTGTCAGTAGAGGAAGGGCCATGGCTGTGGGGGAGGAAATAACAGTGTCTGCTACCTTCACGGTTTAAGTATGGATCTTGCTCACTTTTCTAGCCATGTCTCTCCCTCTTCCTCCCATTCCCACTCCAACTGCACTGCACTTTAAGTGTGCCATGTCTTCTAATCTTACGTCCTTCATTGTACTTCTTTCCTTTGCCATAAATGTCCATTAGCTCACTGCCATCTCTTATGCCTTGCTAGCATCTACCTTTCTTTAAGGTCTTGGATAAAACGTCCTCTTCTTCCAGGAAACATGCTTGAGCAAATTCTGTGTTAGGTGCCTCTCCTACCTGTTCTCTCTGCTTGGCTGAAATTAACTGAGTTCAGAGGCCAGGTCTTGTGCCCACAGGCCCTACCAAGATGCCTGGTTTTTAATAAATGTTCGTTGAATAAATGAGTCAAAGTCACCATTGTTAAGTGGAAAGGGCACATTTTTTTTTTTAAGATTCTGTTTTTAAGTAATCTCTGCACCCAACGTAGGGCTCAAATTCATGACTCCAAGATCAAGAGTTGCATGTTCTGCTGAGCCAGCTAGGCATCCCCAAGGGCACTGTATTTTAATATCATCTATTTTGAGTACGTGCTAGGGACTTTATCAGGCATTCATACATCCCATAACAGAATTGCAGAATGTTTTCATCCCATTTTTACTCAACTGGAAAAGAAGATCCAAAAGGATCAAGTTATATGTTCAAGGTCACAGAGTTTGTGAAGGACAGAGACAAGATTCAAAGCCTGTCCTGATTCTAAAGCCCAAGGATTTTCCACTCCATCATACTGCTGCCCGCTGAGAAATGCACTAACTCCAAGTCTCTTGAGCCTCTTCCAGCCCTAGTTTGTGGTAGTGGGGGTTGACCAAAATATATCCATATTAGAGCAGGGAGGGACCGGGGGAGGGTCAGAGAAAGACTCCTAAGCAGGCTCCATGCCAGTGTGGAGCCCAGCGAGAGATGCAGTCTCACAACCTTGATATCGTGGTCTGAGCTGAAATCAAGAGTCGGACACTTAACGGACTAAGCCACCCAGCACTCCTGCAAATATCTCCTATAAAGGACCAGACAGTAAATACCTTAGGCTTTGAGGGACAGAGTCTCTGCCATAGCTAATCAATTCTGTTGTTATAGCTTGAAGGTAGCCGTAGAAAATGCATAAACACAAATGAACGTGGTTGTGTCCCAGTAAAAATATATTTACAAAAACAAGTTACAGCCAAATGTGACTCACAGGCTGTAGTTTGGAAACCTCTGACCTGGAGTAATTTAGTTCTTCCTACTTAGCTGAGGATTCTTCACCAGTAAACTGGGTGTTTGGGTTTTATGCAACTAAGGTGACTTGCTACTCTGAAACTCAATTATTAGTTATTGTTCTGAACCCCAGAGAACATCGTGTTATACTCATTGGTGATATGAAGGATAAACGTCAGGGTTTACTCAGTTCAAATAGAAACAAAAATTAATACGTATGCTCCAAAAATTAAAAAGAAATACACAAAGAATCAAATGAAGCGTTTAGCCAATATAAACCAAAAGCACAAAGAAAAGAAGAGTTTAGCTACCTGTATGTTCTCCTTTGAGAATTGCTTGCTTTAGCATTTCTACTCAATCAAATAATCTAACACTTCTTCAAAAATGCAATCTTTCCAATTTTAGCCTCTACCATCCCTAAGAACATAAGTGCCATAATTCCTCTCATCTTAAACATTGATTTTTGCTTTTAGAAATTTGTAATTCCTACATCCGGAAATAACTGTGAATAGAGTTGAGACAGGGAAGCAGAAGGGACTCCAGGAGAGAAAAAGCTGTTTTTCTCCTTTGTTTCTCCTCCTCCTTCTATTCTGGCTCAGACCAGCACCTCCCGCACACCCTATACATGTCTTATGATGCAAACAGCATAGGTCCTCCTTGTAAGGGACAGGGAGTTAGTAATTTCTCCAGAACAGATGACATCTAAGGAAGGACCAGGCAAGAATGACCTGCCAAAGCCATTGTGCGCGTATTCCAGACCACCAGAGCTGGTCATCTCAGCACCAAGAACCCCTGGCTCCAAGGAATAACACCTGGGCCCTCATCTTTGTTCTAAAGGGTTCCTGGATGCCTGAGAGACATGTACACCAGCCCATAGTCCTTGATTAAAAACCCCAGACCCGGATCAAAGATAAAATTCATACTCCATTCCTTTCCGAGTCTCCCAGATGGTCCAACCATATCTGCTCTCTCTAGATCTTCACTAAATCGTGCTTTCACCCCCTGCTGGCTCACATGCAATTTCCATTTTTTATGAAGACAAAGGGGCTCTTTGGAGGGTCCTGTGGGACCCCCTCTGGGTCCTGAGACTCGGCCTGCCAGAATTATTCAATGTAGATCTTTAGAAACTTTAAATAAATATTTATTCATATCAGAGGATTGTTGTAAATATGAAAGAAGATAATGGGCCTGGCACAAAACCTGACAGAAAGGAAATGTTTCACACATTGTCATTATTGGTGTGGTTACTAATAGTATCAGTTAATTTCACTTAATGTTGATGTCAGAGGCAATGCCTTATTCTTTAGAGCAGTGGTCCTTCACTGGAGGCAATTTTGCTTATCGAGGGCTATTGGCCACTATCTGGAGACATTTTTGGTTATCGCAATGAGGGCTGCTTCTGGCATTGGTGAGCAGAGACCAGGGATGCCACTGAACATCCTCCAGTGTACAGAATAGCAAAGAGAGTCGGGTACAGCTCCAAACCTCACACAGAGTAGGTTGTCAGTAAATGCTGGTGTTTGAAGGAATGAATAAATGAATGAATGATTGGAGAGACCATCACCATCATGAGAATATTTTGCTTCTGCCTAATACCTTGCTAAGGAAAACTGAGTCTATTGACTCCATAATATTTCATTTCTACATACACTAAATTAAACGCCTCATGTTAGCTGTGACCCCATACATATTGTTCAAAGTTAAACCTCCAATGCATGGGATAGTAATGACACAAAATATCTCAACAGAGAGACACCTGGGTGGCTTGTAGGTTGAGCGTCCAACTCTTGGCTTTGGCTCAGGTCATGACCACAGGGTCGTGAGATCTAGCCAGCATCGGACTCCACACTCAGTGGGGAGTCTGCTTGAGATTCTCTCTCCCTCTCCCTCTGCCCCTCCTCTTGCTTTCACTTTCTCTCTAAAATAAATAAATAAATCTTTTTAAAAATACATCTCAATTGATACTCGATGAATAAATGGCAGTCCAAGAATAATCGAGGGAAGTCTCCTGGGCCTATTGCACTAAATTCATTCATTCAGCCGTTACATACTGAGCTCTTCCCTGTCCCACCTGTGTCCTTGGGGCTGGAATGATAGGGAGCTCCTTCCCACCCTCCATCACATCCCCATTCCACCCACCCCTCAAAGAGTAGGGTTGCATGGTAACAAAAAATTTCATGTTACTCGCCGTTTTTCCACAAACAGGGAAAAATATGCACTGCAAAACCCAGCAGCACAGGCAGCCCGGCTGGCTCCATGCTGACAGGGTGTATGCATTTTTATGGGGCCGGGATAATATGTGGAGATAATTATGCTGGAGGAGCTGAGGCAGAAAATGCAGGAACGGCAGCTGAGTGGATAAGCACACAATACCTGGGGAATTTCACGGAGGTCCAGTAGGCAAAGGAGACTTCAGGCCCCCAGGGGATAAAACCAGTGTTGTTGGTTGATAGAAGAGGCAGTGAGGACAGGAGGTTTTTGCTTTCTCTTCACGTTTGTGTTTTTGTTTTAAGTCATTACCTTAAAGGAAGAAAGAGAAACATTTAGAAAAACATCCATTAAAAATCTCCCATCTGGGAGATTCTGTCTTCGCAGGAAATATTAACCTTGGATTTATTAACCCTTGGATGCCTGCAGATGTACTGGAATCCACGGCAAAGGAGGAAAACTTTTCCCTTTTGCCCTTCTAGGTTCTTCAACTGGCCTAATAGTTAAATTGACGTAAAACAGATTAACAGGAGGAGCACAAATTTAATTTTGTGCATAAAGAAGCTCCTGGAAACATGAGAGTCCAAAACAGGCCACTTTGTTGCCTTTTAAACAAAGAAACAATGATTTGACAAAACAGAGGGGTTTGGGCTTGCCATAGCACATTAATGGGAAGTAACAATGTTCGTTTATACAGTCTTCCCAGCTCCAATTCCCTGTCTCAGACTATGAGGATGCTCTCTCCCCTCTTGGTATGGGGAGGACACCTTCACAAGAGAGATTTATTTCCTGCTTTTAAGGGACAAAGGAGGTCAGAGTGCCCTTCTTGTATCTGCTGTTTCTTAAGTAACTTTAATTCAAAAAAATCAATATGCCAAGGTAGAGTGTTTGGGGTGGTCTATTCTCTCCTTCACCGTAAATCTTTGAGAGTTTATGCAAGGTTATTTTTCAGACCTCTCTTTTTCACGTCATAAAAAACATTTGTCATCAGATTCATGACCAAAAGAAAAGTTAGTATCCACTCAACCACTGCTCTAGAACTAAGTATAACAACTAAAGCTTTTGACTGATTACCCTGTGCTAAGCCCTCTAGTTAAGAATAGTATACATTTTTTTTCTTTTAATTGGAAAAATAACTCTGTGAAGCAGGCTCTTCCACTGTCCCTAGGTTCCAGGTGAGGGGCAGAGGCTTGAGGAGCTACCTGGACCGGTCTGTGGAGGTCAGACTCCAACCTCCATGCCCCAAACCCGAAGTCCCACGGCTGCCCCGCCCACACCCCAGTGGTGCCACGGTTGCCGCGCCTGAACCTCACCTGATTCCTGTCTCTATGGCTTTGGGTGAGTAATACTGATCCTGGGATTCTTCGTCTCTGCAATGGAGTTAGTAGGGGCACCTGGGTGACTGATTCTGTTAAGCGCTGGACTCAGTTTCAGCTCCGGTCATGATCTCGGGGTCCTCAGATCCAGTCCCATGTTGGGGAATCTGCTTGAGGATTCTCTCTCTCTCCTTCTCCCTCTGACCCTCTCCTGCTCTCACACACACACACACACACACACTCTCTAATAAATTAATAAATCTTTTTAAAAATAATTAAGCAAGTAAATGGAGTTAGTAATAATAGTCGTTCTGTCAGATTACCACGAAGACTACATATAACGAGTTCAGCAGAGTGCGTGTTACATATGACACAGGTAATAGGGGCACCTCACTGGCTCAGTCCGTGAAGCATCTGCCTTCAGCTGAAGTTATGATCGCCTGGTCCCAGGAACACATCCACATCAAGCTCCCTGCTCAGAGGGGAGTCAGCTTCTCCCACTCCTCCCCACTTGTGCTCTCTCTCCCTATCTCTGTAACTATCTCTGTTACTCTGTCTCAAATAAATAAATAAAATCTTTAAAAATAAATAAAACAGGTAATAGCTGGTAACTACAATTATATAGTCCCACTATTTAATTTCCTACTAGAGAAGGAAAAGAGGAAGCACCTTGGCATATTATTTTGAATTAAAATTACTTACTTAAGAAACAGCAGATACAAGAAGGGCACTCTGACCTCCTTGGTCCCTTAAAAGTAGGAAATAAATCTCTCCTGTGAAGGTGTCCTCCCCATACCAAGAGGGGAGAGAGCATCCTCATAGTCTAAGACAGGGAATTGGAGGCTGGGAAGACTGTATAAACAAGCCTTGTTACTTCTTCATTAGTTTGCTCCCCTTAGAGAAAAGAAAACAGAAGCCCAAAGAGAGATGTGATTTTCTCAAGGTGACAAGGCCAGATAGTCACCATTCAGGGATTAGACCTCAAGCCTCCTACTGCGAATAAGGGGTGATTTCTACCGTACCACATCTCATGCAGCCCCAACCTGAAAGGGTTGAACAAATCTGACAAGTGCAGAAGCAAGCAAATCCAAGGACAGTAGGAAAAGGTGATTCTCTGTCTAAACTTCAGCTACAGATACTTGTGAACCTTTTCAAATGACATTAAGCAGCTGCACTCCTGGCTTTTTAATTTGTTCACTGGGTGTTGATTTGAACGAAATAATAAAAGGGAAGAGAAGTGAGTTTCTGTCTCTTAGAAAAAATCCAGAGGAAGTTCTGACCTAAATCATTCTCTCCCCAAAACAGCATGAAAGGATCAAGCAGTCATGGGTTTTGAAGTTTGCTGAAGTTTGTTGAAGTTTTTGAAGTTTGATTTGTTGAAGTTCAACAAATCCTAGCTCCAAACCAAGCAAGCTGTGTGACCTTGTGTTGCAGCTTTATTGACTCTCTTGACATGCAAATGTAAAATGAGGTGAAAAGCAATATGTTCACTACAGTGGAATTAAAAATTTTTCAGGGGGAGGAGTCAAGATGGCAGAGAAGTAGCAGGCTGAGACTACTTCAGGTAGCAGGAGATCAGCTAGATAGCTTATCTAAAGATTGCAAACACCTACAAATCCAACGGGAGATCGAAGAGAAGAAGAACAGCAATCCTAGAAACAGGAAATCAACCACTTTCTGAAAGGTAGGACTGGCGGAGAAGTGAATCCAAAGCGACGGGAAGATAGACCGCGGGGGGAGGGGCCGGCTCGCGGCAAGCGGCGGAGCAACAGAGCACAAAATCAGGAATTTAAAAAGTCTGATCCGCTGAGGGACATCGCTCCAGAGGCTTAACCAGGGTGAAGCCCACGCAGGGTCAGCATGGCCTCAGGTCCCACAGGGTCACAGAAGGATCGGGGGGTGTCTCAGTGTCGCAGAGCTTACAAGTATTAGAACGGGGAAGCCGGCTACAGAGACAGAGCCAAGGAGTGAGCTCAGAGCTCGGGGTTACCTTGAACCGGTCGCAGGCTCGGTCAGCTCGGAGCGCGGCCGGAGGCCAGGGAGACGGGAGTAATTGGGCGCTGTTCTCTGAGGGCGCACTGAGGAGTGGGGCCCCGGGCTCTCTGCTCCTCCGGGCCGGAGACCTGGAGGCCGCCATCTTCATTCCCACCCTCCGGAACTCTACGGAAAGCGCTCAGGGAACAAAAGCTCCCGAAAGCAAACCCAAGCGGATTACTCAGCCCAACCCCCGGGTAAGGGCGGTACAACTCCGCCCGGGGCAAAGACACTTGAGAATCACTACAACAGGCCCCTCCCCAAGATCAACAAGAAACCCAGCCAGGACCAAGTTCACCTACCAAGGAGTGCAGGTTCAATACCAAGGAGAACAGTGGAATTCCAGAGGAGGAGAAAGCAAAGCATGGAACTCATGGCTTTCTCCCCATGATTCCTTAGCCTTGCAGTTAATTTAATTTGTTTTTTCTTTTACAATTTTTTTTCTCTTCTTCTGCTAAATTTTTTTAACTTTTACCCTTTTCTTTTTTAACGTTTTTTAACTAGTTTATCTAATATATATATTTTTTTTTCCTTTTTATATTTTTTTTATTGGTTTTCTTTTTTTAATTGTTTCTTTTTTTTTTTTTTTTTTTTTTTTTT
>NW_019154098.1:10213560-10223773 GCF_002288905.1 Enhydra lutris kenyoni | reverse complement strand
TTAATTGTTTCTTTTTTTTTTTTTTTTTTCTTTCTGAACCTTTGTATCCCCTTTCTACCCCTCACAATTTGGGATCTCTTCTGATTTGGCTAAAGCATATTTTCCTGGGGTTGTTGCCACCCTTTTAGTATTTTACTTGCTCCTTCATCTACTCTTATCTGGACAAAATGACAAGATGGAAAAATTCACCACAAAAAAAATGAACAAGAGGCAGTACCAAAGGCTAGGGACCTAATCAATACAGACATTGGTTATATGTCAGATCTAGAGTTCAGAATGACGATTCTCAAGGTTCTAGCCGGGCTCCAAAAAGGCATGGAAGATATTAGAGAAACCCTCTCAGGAGAGATAAAAGCCCTTTCTGGAGAAATAAAAGAACTAAAATCTAACCAAGTTGAAATCAAAAAGCTATTAATGAGGTGCAATCAAAAATGGAGGCTCTCACTGCTAGGATAAATGAGGCAGAAGAAAGAATTAGTGATATAGAAGACCAAAGGACAGAGAATAAAGAAGCTGAGCAAAAGAGGGACAAAGAGCTACTGGACCACGAGGGCAGAATTTGAGAGATAAGTGACACCATAAGAGGAAACAACATTAGAATAATTGGGATTCCAGAAGAAGAGGAAACAGAGAGGGGAGCAGAAGGTATATTGGAGAGAATTATTGGAGAGAATTTCCCCAATATGGCCAAGGGGACAAGCATCAAAATCCAGGAGGTTCAAAGAACCCCCCTCAAGATCAATAAGAATAGGTCCACACCCCGTCACCTAATAGTAAAATTTACAAGTCTTAGTGACAAAGAGAAGATCCTGAAAGCAGCCCGGGAAAAGAAGTCTGTAACAAACAATGGTAAAAATATTAGATTGGCAGCAGACTTATCCACAGAGACCTGGCAGGCCAGAAAGAGCTGGCATGATATATTCAGAGTACTAAACGAGAAAAACATGCAGCCAAGAATACTATATCCAGCTAGGCTATCATTGAAAATAGAAGGAGAGATTAAAAGCTTCCAGGACAATCGCTTCTCGGCCTTTTGGCTAAGATCAAGTGTAAAAGCTTCCAGGACAAACAAAAACTGAAAGAATTTGCAAACACCAAACCAGCTCTAGAGGAAATATTGAAAGGGGTCCTCTAAGCAAAGAGAGACCCTAAAAGTAGTAGATCAGAAAGAAACAGAGACAATATACAATAACAGTCACCTTACAGGCAATACAATGGCACTAAATTCATATCTCTCAATAGTTACCCTGAATGTTAATGGGCTAAATGCCCCAATCAAAAGACACAGGGTATCAGAATGGATAAAAAAACAAAACCCATCTATATGTTGCCTACAAGAAACTCATTTTAAACCCGAAGACACCTCCAGATTTAAAGTGAGGGGGTGGAAAAGAATTTACCATGCTAATGGACATCAGAAGAAAGCAGGAGTGGCAATCCTTATATCAGATCAATTAGACTTTAAGCCAAAGACTATAATAAGAGATGAGGAAGGACACTATATCATACTCAAAGGAACTGTCCAACAAGAAGATCTAACAATTTTAAATATCTATGCCCCTAACGTGGGAGCAGCCAACTATATAAACCAATTAATAACAAAATCAAAGAAACACATCGACAATAATACAATAATCATAGGGGACTTTAACACTCCCCTCACTGAAATGGACAGATCATCCAAGCAAAAGATCAACAAGGAAATCAAGGCCTTAAATGACACACTGGACCAGATGGACATCACAGATATATTCAGAACATTTCATCCCAAAGCAACAGAATACACATTCTTCTCTAGTGCACATGGAACATTCTCCAGAATAGATCATATTCTCGGTCCTAAATCAGGTCTCAACTGTTATCAAAAGATTGGAATCATCCCCTGCATATTTTCAGACCACAATGCTCTGAAGCTAGAACTCAATCACAAGAGGAAATTTGGAAAGAACCCAAATACATGGAGACTAAACAGCATCCTTCTAAAGAATGAATGGGTCAACCAGGAAATTAAAGAAGAATTGAACAATTCATGGAAACAAATGATAATGAAAACACAACGGTTCAAAATCTGTGGGACACAGCAAAGGCAGTCCTGAGAGGAAAACATATAGCAGTACAAGCCTTTCTCAAGAAACAAGAAAGGTCTCAGGTACACAACCTAACCCTACACCTAAAAGAGCTAGAGAAAGAACAAGAAAGAAACCCTAAACCCAGCAGGAGAAATCATAAAGATCAGAGCAGAAATCAATGAAATAGAAACCAAAAAAACAATAGAACAAATCAACGAAACGAGGAGCTGGTTCTTTGAAAGAATTAATAAGATCGATAAACCCCTGGCCAGACTTATCAAAAAGAAAAGAGAAAGGACCCAAATAAATAAAATCATGAATGAAAGAGCAGAGATCACAACTAACACCAAAGAAATACAGACAATTATAAGAACATACTATGAGCAACTCTACGCCAACAAATTTGACAATCTGGAAGAAATGGATGCATTCCTAGAGACATATAAACTACCACAACTGAAGCAGGAAGAAATAGAAAGCCTGAATAGACCCATAACCAGTCAGGAGATTGAAACAGTCATCAAAAATCTCCAAACAAACAAAAGCCCAGGGCCAGATGGCTTCCCGGGGGAATTGTGCCAAACATTTAAAGAAGAACTAATTCCTATTCTCCTGAAACTGTTTCAAAAAATAGAAATGGAAGGAAAACTTCCAAACTCATTTTATGAGGCCAGCATCACCTTGATCCCAAAACCAGACAAGGATCCCATCAAAAAAGAGAACTACAGACCAATATCCTTGATGAACACAGATGCAAAAATTCTCACCAAAATACTAGCCAATAGGATTCAACAGTACATTAAAAGGATTATTCACCATGACCAAGTGGGATTTATTCCAGGGCTGCACGGTTGGTTCAACATCCGCAAATCAATCAATGTGATACAACACATTAATAAAAGAAAGAACAAGAACCATATGATACTCTCCATAGATGCTGAAAAAGCATTTGACAAAGTACAGCATCCCTTCCTGATCAAAACTCTTCAAAGTGTAGGGATAGAGGGCACATACCTCAATATTATCAAAGCCATCTATGAAAAACCCACCGCAAATATCATTCTCAATGGAGAAAAACTGAAAGCTTTTCCGCTAAGGTCAGGAACACGGCAGGGATGTCCGTTATCACCACTCCTATTCAACATAGTACTAGAAGTCCTAGCCTCAGCAATCAGACAACAAAAGGAAATTAAAGGCATCCAAATTGGCAAAGAAGAAGTCAAACTATCACTCTTCGCAGATGATATGATACTATATGTGGAAAACCCAAAAGACTCCACTCCAAAACTGCTAGAACTTGTACAGGAATTCAGTAAAGTGTCGGGATATAAAATCAGTGCCCAGAAATCAGTTGCATTTCTCTACACCAACAACAAGACAGAAGAAAGAGAAATTAAGGAGTCCATCCCATTTACAATTGCACCCAAAACTATAAGATACCTAGGAATAAATCTAACCAAAGAGACTAAGAATCTATACACAGAAAACTATAAAGTACTCATGAAAGAAATTGAGGAAGACACAAAGAAATGGAAAAATGTTCCATGCTCCTGGATTGGAAGAATAAATATTGTGAAAATGTCTATGCTACCTAAAGCAATCTACACATTTAATGCAATTCCTATCAAAGTACCATCCATTTTTTTCAAAGAAATGGAACAAATAATCCTAAAATTTATATGGAACCAGAAAAGACCTCGAATAGCCAAAGGAACATTGAAAAAGAAAGCCAAAGTTGGTGGCATCACAATTCCGGACTTCAAGCTCTATTACAAAGCTGTCATCATCAAGACAGCATGGTACTGGCACAAAAACAGACACATAGATCAATGGAACAGAATAGAGAGCCCAGAAATAGACCCTCAACTCTATGGTCAACTCATCTTCGACAAAGCAGGAAAGAATATCCAATGGAAAAAAGACAGCCTCTTCAACAAATGGTGTTGGGAAAATTGGACAGCCACATGCAGAAAAATGAAATTGGATCATTTCCTTACACCACACACGAAAATAGACTCAAAATGGATGAAGGACCTCAATGGGAGAAAGGAATCCATCAAAATCCTTGAGGAGAACACAGGCAGCAACCTCTTCGACCTCAGCCGCAGCAACATCTTCCTAGGAACATCGCCAAAGGCAAGGGAAGCAAGGGCAAAAATGAACTATTGGGATTTTATCAAGATCAAAAGCTTTTGCACAGCAAAGGAAACAGTTAACAAAACCAAAAGACAACTGACAGAATGGGAGAAGATAATTGCAAATGACATATCGGATAAAGGGCTAGTGTCCAAAATCTATAAAGAACTTAGCAAACTCAACACCCAAAGAACAAATAATCCAATCAAGAAATGGGCAGAGGACATGAACAGACATTTCTGCAAAGAAGACATCCACATGGCCAACAGACACGTTAAAAAGTGCTCCACATCACTCGGCATCAGGGAAATACAAATCAAAACCACAATGAGATATCACCTCACACCAGTCAGAATGGCTAAAATTAACAAGTCAGGAAATGACAGATGCTGGCGAGGATGCGGAGAAAGGGGAACCCTCCTACACTGTTGGTGGGAATGCAAGCTGGTGCAACCACTCTGGAAAACAGCATGGAGGTTCCTCAAAATGTTGAAAATAGAACTACCCTATGACCCAGCAATTGCACTGCTGGGTATTTACCCTAAAGATACAAACGTAGTGATCCGAAGGGGCACGTGCACCCGAATGTTTATAGCAGCAATGTCTACAATAGCCAAACTATGGAAAGAACCTAGATGTCCATCAATAGACGAATGGATAAAGAAGATGTGGTATATATACACAATGGAATACTATGTAGGCATCAAAAGAAATGAAATCTTGCCATTTGCGACGACATGGATGGAACTAGAGGGTATCATGCTTAGCGAAATAAGTCAATCGGAGAAAGACAACTATCATATGATCTCCCTGATATGAGGGAGAGGAGATGCAACATGGGGGGTTCAGGGGGTAGGAGAAGAGTAAATGAAACAAGATGGGATTGGGAGGGAGACAAACCATAAGTGACTCTTAATCTCACAAAACAAACTGAGGGTTGATGGGGGAAGGGGGGTTGGGAGAGGGGGGTGGGGTTATGGACATTGGGGAGGGTATGTGCTATGGTGAGTCCTGTGAAGTGTGTAAACCTGGCGATTCACAGACCTGTACCTCTGGGGATAAAAATATATGTTTATAAAAAATAAAATAAATAAAAAATTTAAAACAAATTGTTTTCAATGTATTTATTCAGAAAAATGAATGAGGTGAAATGCCCACAAGAGCATTGGCAGGAGAGTTACATTAGATCATAGGACCCTTTGAAAACGTTAAAAACAGGTTCTGAATTTCAGCAGGCATGAGTTTGAATCCCAACTCTACCATTTATGAGCTTTGTGACCGAGCAAGTTACCACACTTCTGCAAACTTCCTCTTCCTCTCTAAGATAGCAATAATATTAGTATCTATATCACAGAGCTATTGCAAAGATTAGGAGCTACTATGCATGTAGAGAACTTGGTAAATCGCCTGGCAAAAATTTAAGTGTTCCATAAATTCTAACGACTAAGTATACTAAATTATTTTCTTTCACAGTTTCTTACTGAGCAGAGACTTCTGCTCACTACTTATGAATTGACCTGAGTATTCATTCATTCAACATACACTAAGTGACTATCATATGTCAGGCTCTGCACAAGACTTTACATACAACCTTTAAAAGATTGGAACTAGGGGTGCCTGGGTGGCTCAGTGTGTTAAAGCCTCTGCCTTTGGCTCAGGTCATGATCCCTGGGTCCTGGGATGGAGCTCTGCATCAGGCTTTCTGCTCAGCGGGGAGCCTGCTTCCTCCCCTCTCTCTCTCTGCCTGCCTCTCTGCCTACTTGTGATCTCTGTCTGTCAAATAAACAAATAAAATCTTAAAAAAAAAAAAAAAGATCGGAACTGATGCTTGAAAAAGAAAAGAAAACAACACAGGATTGGGGAGACATAAAAAGCATCATAAATATTTGAAGAACTATCACATTAAAAAGAAATTAGTTTTCATCTCAACATATCCAGAGAAGAAAATGAGGGCCAAGTCATGAAAATATTAGGAGATGAAATATTTTTCTTTCACCTAAGAAAGATTTTCTTGATGATCAGATCCATTTAATACTGAGACTGTTTATCTTGAAAGGCAGTGAGCTTCCCATTGTCAGATATAACATTGTTTTCTTGTCCTCCATTCCCTGCCGATGGGCAGATTGGGTTTCCAAATATGCTATGTCATGTCACATGTATCTCGTGACTCCCACATGCTGCCCCCTTTCCGTAGAAAGATCTTTCTCCATCATGTATACATCTCCTAGTCAATGCTGGAAGTTCTCAGGATGCTTCCCCAAAGTTATCCTGTCTGCTGTGACTTTGTGAGAAGTTGTGCAATCTCTACAAGAACATTTCCACTGTTTTAACTTTTGTAATCTATGCCACCCTCATTTGGCTGCTTTGGGGGTCAGGATTATGTTTCTCACTATTTTGTGTCCTTTTAGGGGTTGACACTCGGCCTGCATATAAGATCCCCAATTGATAAATGCTGAATGATAATCAGGAAATCACTGTATCTGGAGAATATTGGAGAAGAAATGCTTTAAAGATAGATTTATTTATTTATTTATTTATTTATTTATTTATTTATTTATTTGATGTGGGGGAGGGGTAATGGGTGAAGGAGAGAGGATCTCAGGCAAACTCTGCACTCTGTGTGTGGAGCCCAACACAGACTATCCCACGACCCCAAGATCACAACCTGAGCCGAAACCAAAAGCCACACATTTATCCAGCTGTGTACCCAGGCACATCAGAAGTGCTTGAAATCATTTTAGATCACTTTTCTGTATGGTCCAAATACATAATCCAAAATCTCAGGTGTTAACCCCTATTAATTTCTCACGTATCCAGTTATCCATGGTCATAGGCTGGGTAACTCTCCAGAGCACCTGTTTTTCACATGGTGACCCAGTGAGCAAGAATGCTTCATGTTGTGACCTTACCATCCCAAAGCAAGGCCTCCATGAGTACCATGGCAGCAAAAGAAAGACTGGAGAATTTCAAAGGTGCTTTTCCCTGCACCAATCAAAAAGGAACACACTTCACTTCCACTCACACTCCTGGCCAGAACCAGCTCCATGACCTGACCTAACCTCGAGGGGAACTGGGAAATATAGTTTTCCACAGACATTGAAGGGAGGACTAAGAAGCAAGATTTGTTGAATTCATGAGTGTCATCTCTTCTAACGTGATCATTGGGAAAAAGTATAAAATATTTTTTAGAGCACTATGAATGTTTACCACTCTTCAAAAATAATGTCTTTGAGTCATTTCAAATATATACTGAATTAATGCAAATTGCAGAATATCTGTGTGCCTAACTAAATCTTAGGTAAAAATTTAAAGTTATATTAGATTGGAGACCTATGTGCCTTGGTTGGTTGGGCGTCCAACTCTTGATCTTACCTCAGGGTCATGAGTTCAAGACCTGCATTGAGCTCCATGCTGGGCATGGAGACTACTTTTAAAAAAAGAAGTTATATTAGAGAAAAAGTTTATAAAATATTAATACAAAAGTTTATAAAATTATATATACAGTATGTCTTCAATTTTGTTAAAGAGTAATATATGTGCACATATACATAAAAAGACTGGAAGGATAGACACCAATGAGTTAAATCTGGTTATCTCCAAAAGGTGGCATTACATATGTTTCCACTTTCTTCCTTGTGCTTTTTTGTATTTCCTATTTTTCTTACAAGAAATAATTATTACTTTTGCTATCAGGAAGAAAGGAGTTTTTCCTTCTAATTTACCAAAATAATGTACCTGCTGAGCCAAGAAACTATTAAATCACTCAAGAGTGGAATTATCTTTTAGTACTTTTTGTCTGGATACTCCTGGAGATTCATGAAATCCGCCCAAAAGGAACAGGGCTTTTGCCTTCTCCTAAAATGAAATGTCCAAAAATAATACCCTACAGGGTACTTCACAGGTGAGAAATGCCAACCCTAAATTTAAGAAGAAAAATCATCAGGTTGGAAACTGTACATGCATGGGCTGTGCCAGGTGCTGGGCTAGGGCAGCTGGGACCCAGCAGACACCCGGCAATGGCTGGAGAGGTCATCAAACCCTCCAGCAGGGCATGTAGAGAGCCTCGCAAAAGGTCAGGAGCTCTGGTGCACCTGAGACAAAGGACAAGAATAGAGGAGAGGTGGAAGAGAAGTAGGAAAAGAGAAGAAGGAGGGGGCCTGGGTAAGAATGGGAAGAGAGAATGATTGATAGAACATGGGAAAGGAGTCAAAGGAGAGTGGAGTGATGAGAGAAGGGAATGAAGGGGAGGAGGAAGAGCTTAATAGTTGCGGGTTTTGTGGAGCTTTTTGGTTTTCTTTTGTTGTTGTTGTTGTTGTTGTTGTTTTTATTATTGGAAAGAGAGCTAGCATATGTAGGCACAGAGAGGGTAGAGGGGCAGAGGAAGAGGGAGAGAGAGAATCTCAGGCAAGCTCCACTCCCAGTGTGGAGCCCAACACAGCTCAATCTCACAATCCTGACATCATGAACTGAGCTGAAATCAAGAGTTCAATGCTTAACCGACTGAGTCACCCAGGTGCCCCTAGTTTGGGTTTTTGAAGTCTGCTGTACCCCACCCCAGATCTTGTTCTGCTGTTTACTACCTGTGACCCTGTCAACACTCAGCCTCTCTACTTCTCATTTTTAATGTTTTTATTTACTTGGTTTTAATCCACATCATGTATGGATATAAAAAGTCTGATGGTTTCACACAGCTAACAACTGTCCAGCTGCTCTATCCCTAATCCTAAAGGAAACCACTTTCAACCTTCTGGGCACTTACATCTGTATTTCCAAAGGCTAAGCCACATTGAAAGTTCTTCTTTTTTAAAAAAAAATTTGTAAAGATTTTATTTTTAAGTAATTACCACACCCAAAGTGGAGCTTGAACCCACAACCGTGAGATCAAGAGTCGCATGCTCCACTGACTGACACAGCCAGGTGCCCCTGAAAGTTCTTAATCCTTCCTGTTTGACAGGGGCTCTATTAATTTCCTACTAGGAAAGATGACAATTTCCCTCCTCCCATATGGCCAGTCTCTGCTTCCCTGCTCCACCCCACCGCCAGCCCCAAATACAGAGACACTTACTCCCTCTGTACCATCCATGTCTCAACTCTTGGTTAAATTATCACTCTGTTTGATATCGTAATACAATTATAAATTATGAGGCACTAGGATGGCCCGTTTAGTCAGTAGAACATGCAATTCTTCTTCTTGGAGTCATGAGTTTGAGCCCCACCCTGGGCATAGAGCTCATTTTAAAAAGTATGCACTACTGGGTATTTACACCAAAGATACAGATGTAGTGAAAAGAAGGGCCACCTGTACCCCAATGTTTATAGCAGCAATGGCCACGGTTGCCAAACTGTGGAAAGAACCAAGATGCCCTTCAACGGACGAATGGATAAGGAAGATGTGGTCCATATACACTATGGAGTATTATGCCTCCATCAGAAAGGATGAATACCCAACTTTTGTAGCAACATGGACGGGACTGGAAGAGATTATGCTGAGTGAAATAAGTCAAGCAGAGAGAGTCAATTATCAAATGGTTTCACTTATTTGTGGAGCATAAGAAATAGCATGGAGGACATGGGGAGTTAGGAGAAGGGAGTTGAGGGAAATTGGAAGGGGAGGTGAACCATGAGAGACTATGGACTCTGAAAAACAATCTGAAGAGTTTGAAGAGGTGGAGGGGTGGAGGTTGGGGGAACCAGGTGGTGGGTATTAGAGAGGGCACAGATTGCATGGAGCACTGGGTGTGGTGCAAAAACAATGAATACTGTTATGCTGAAAAAAAAAATGATTAAAAAAAAAGTATGTGTGTATATATGTGTGTGTGTGTGTGTGTGTGTGTGTGTGTGTGTATTAATTTTAAGATTTTATTTTTAAGTAAGCGCTACACCCAATGTAGGACTCAAACTCACAACCCCAAGATCAAGAGTTGCACATGCTTCAACAGAGTCAGCCAGACACTCCGAAAAGTGTGTGTGTGTGTGTGTGTGTGTGTGTGTGTGTGTGTGTGTATAAA
>NW_019154098.1:10202564-10213460 GCF_002288905.1 Enhydra lutris kenyoni | reverse complement strand
TGTGTGTGTGTGTGTGTGTGTGTGTGTGTGTGTGTGTATAAAATTCACTATATACCCTACAGTTACACTTTCATGGTTGTTTGACTGTTTTTTCTCAAACTCAAACAGGACTCAAACTCACAACCCCAAGATCAAGAGTTGCACATGCTTTGACAGAGCCAGCCAGACACTCCGAAAAGTGTGTGTGTGTGTGTGTGTGTGTGTGTGTGTGTGTGTATTATTCACTATATACCCTACAGTTACACTTCCATGGTTGCTTGACGGTTTTTTCTCATTTTTTATATCCTTGATTTTGTGTACTGATGTCTAATTATTTAGGTATAAACACTGACAGAAGTATATTCATCTTTCAGTGGGTCCAACGCATCAGGTGATCTAGAAGCTTCTTTTTCCCTTGAAGCCACCTCCTGGGAAAACCCACTCCCTAGTCTAGCCTAGAGAAATCTCTTTTCCAGGCCTGTTGCTGAGCTATCACCCTGAGAGAGCTCCTGGTCAGCAATGTGGGGATTCTCTTTGCTTCTGTTCATTGTTGAAACCTGTTTGTTCAACTGTGTCTTTTTAAAGCTTGGATTATATCTGCATTTGGGAGAAACACATCCTCAAATTGTATCCCAAAAAAGAGGCATACAAGGCAACTTTTTCATTCCTGGAATGTCCAAAAATGTCTTTTTTCTATTCTTCTTAATTGGTAGTATTACTAGGAGAAAAAAAACAAAAAACAAAAGAACTCTAAACAGAAAATGGTTCTTTCTTAAAGCTTTTTTTTTTTAAATATTTACTTATTTATTTGAGAAAGAGAGAGAGCAGGGGTGAAAGGGAAGAGGGAGATGGAGAGGCAGAGAGAGAGAATTTCAAGCAGACTCCCTGCTGAGCATGGAGCCTGATGTAGGGCTCAATCCCATAACCCTGAGATCATGACCTGAGCCCAAATCAAGAGTGGGATGCTTAACCAACTGAGCCACCAAGGCACCCTAGAACTTTGGAAAGCATTACAGCATAGGGAGTTTAGTCAGTGGTATTGTAATCACATTGTATGGTGAAAATAAGAAAAAATACATTATCCAGTTAGTTACTGACTACCAGATCTGAGGTTGAAAACTCTGACACCCTTCTGATTCCTCACTCTCTCTTTATGCAAACTCTTTTGGGGGCTTTTGTCTATTTGTTTTCTATATAATTATTAGAAGCTTTTAGTTTCTTTTAGTAATCCAGATCCTTTTTAATCTAAGAATGTTTACTCATCCTTTCTGGGAAACATATTAAACTTTTCTTGGGTAAATTTCTCATCTCTATTTGCCTCATTTCCAATTATAAACTGTCATTCATATCTTGGACTTGCTGTCCTAAATGCACTTACTTTCTTATCTTTCCCAATTTCCTCTCATTTTCTTTTTATTCTAGTTTCTGGAAAATTCCTTCAACTTTATTTTGCAATTATTTTTAAGATTTTATTTATTTATCTGACAGAGAGAGAGAAAAAAAGAGGACAAGCAGGGTGAGTGCAGACAAAAGGAGAGGGGGGAGCAGGCTCCCTACTGAGCAGGGAGCCTGATGCAGGACTTGATCCCAGGGTCCCAGGATCACAAAGGCAAAGGAACCAAAGATCGCAAAGGTCCCAGGAACCAAAGGCAAATGCTTAACTGACTGAGCCACCAGGTGCCCCAACTTTATTCTGCAATCTTACTCTGGGAATTTTTATTTCAGATTTCTTATTTTAACTTCTAGGATAACTTCTCATTTTTGTTCCTTTTCAAAGCACGCTGCTCTTATTTCAAGGATGTGTTCCTTTACTTATTTCTCTGAGAATATTATTTATAACTTTTGCTTCTTTTAAATTTTCTCTATTCCCAGAATTGGCCATTTCCTCTAAGTATCACTTTTCTTCTTACATCTCTTTCCGTCTGAGCTTTTCTCCAAACCTGGTGACCCTTGGCTGTTCATTCACACGAAGAATGAGGCACTAAAGGTAACTGCACAGAGCCTGTTGGGTAGTGACTCTCCACAGGGTGATGGAGTAAAGCCTGGGGTTTTCATCTGCAAACCTCAGCCATCACTGTCTCCAGGTTTTTGTGGCAGAGACACAGTTTTCTCAGAGAGAAATAAGCCCAAGAGAAATAAGCCTGACTGTTAGCGTTCTCACAGCTAAGAGGGAAATGGTTTGAGGTCTCACTGTTTAGGATGAAAACTTTCATGTAATTCCCCTTGTCTCAGATCAGATCCCTGGATACAGCAGGCCTGTTGCTCCAGAGTTAAATCCTTCTGGTTGAATACCTCCAGAGAGTTTACTGCCAACCATCTTTCACCAGGAAGGGGAGAAATGTAACAATCCAAATGATTCTTTAAAAAAAAGAAGAAAAGCTAATCCTGGTGATTCACAGATGTGTACCCCTGGGGCTAATAATACACTTTATGTTAATTAAAAAAATAATTTTTTAATAAAAAAAAAAGAAAAGAAAAAAAGAGAGAAAGGAAGAAAACACTTTTAATCAACTTCCTGCTTTCCAACCTGTCTATGTGTTGCTTATGCGTCCCAAGCCATTCCAGCCAGGATTCAACTGTACAAGTTAACTTGCATCCTGGCTTTCTCCTCTGTGGACACTTAGCATTCAGTTTTCTCTGATATGGTCCCCAGATAGACTTGTCATCTGCTTCCCATCTTCTGAATTTTTGTTGGTATCCTTTTATCATCTCTGTTTATGTTCTCCTGGCCCTTTGTGGGTCAGATCTTTTCTTACTATCATTAATGACCGGAATAAAAACAGGGTTTCATCCTCCATGTTTAAACAATTTATGACCTTGATTTATTTGTAGAATGAACATAATAGTACTGATATAATTCACTTTTAAAATAAAACTAATGATGGGCACCTGGGTGGCTCAGTAGGTTAAAGCCTCTGCCTTCAGCTCAGGTCATGGTCTCAGGGTCCTGGGATCGAGCCCCGCATTGGGTTCTCTCTGCTCAGCAGGGAGCCTGCTTCCCCCTCTCTCTCTGCCTGCCTCTCTACTTGTGATCTCTTTCTGTCAAATAAATAAATAAAATCTTTAAAAAAAATAAATAAATAAAATAAAACTAATGATGATTTGGGGCACCTGGCTGGCTCAGTCAGAAGAATGTGCAACTCTTTATCTCAGGATCATGAGTTCAAGCCCCATGTTGTGTGTAGAGATGACTTAAATAAATTTTAAAAACTTTAAAAAAGAGAGAAAAAGAAACTACGGAAGATTAAGATGAATGAGATAATTCAATTTTTGTCAAACTTCAGTCATTCAAGAACCACCTCATGAGTTTTCCTTATTTTGTTTTTTTTTTCTAATATTTTCTTTAGAGTTTTCTATAGCTCAATTTGTGATTTTTAGCTAAATAGTATCATTTTAAAAGGAAACTTTGTGTCATAATCCTCAAGAGAAAGTTAGTACTCAACTATGAAACTAGCAACAAAATTCAGCTATCTACAACTTAAAAACATTTCCCATCCCAACACAATTGTCACACTTTGGGAAATAATGTGCTTGTGAAAAATATTGAAAACAGTGCCTACTGCACTAAACAATAAATGGTAGGCATGAGCAGAATCAGAGGAAGGAAGACCAGCTCTTCCCTGGTCAGTACACAATTCTGAACCCATTTCCCTGGGGACAATACACAATCTGCCCCTCACCATTTTTACCTTTTTTCTTATCTAAAAGTGTGCAATGAGTTGAATGGTGGCCCCCCAAAAGATACACCCATACCCAGCATTTATGAATGTGACATTATTTGGAAAAAAGGGTCTTCGGGGTGGATATAATTAAGTTAAAGATCTCAAGATGAGATCATCCTGAATTATGCAGGCAGGCCCTAAATCCAATAACAAGAGTCCTTATAAGAGAGAGAAGAGGAAACACAGAAAAGAGAAAGTCTGGTGAAGACAGAAGCAGAGATGAGAGATGTTTTCAAAATCCAAGCAGTAGCTGGAGCCGCCAAGAAGCCAGAAGCATGGAGGGAATTTTCCTTAGACCCTAAGAAGGGAGGGTAGCATGCAGACACCTTGGACTTCTGGCCTCCCCAACTGTGATGGAATACATTTTGGTTGTTTTAAGCCACCCAGTCTGTGGTAACTTGTCCCAGCATCCCCTAGAAATAAATATAAGGTGACAACCCGGATGTGGCAGAAAACAGGTTGGATGGTAAAATCTTGCACCTGAGTTGGATAAGCAGACTTTGGCAGCCCCTTGCTACAAAATCCTAAAGTGTGTTTCAAACATGAGTGTGTTTCTTGCCCCTGAATCTGGCACCTGGGATTCAACAAGGAACATCTGTCCCATGGCGCTGTGAACAGTCCACTGAGTCAAAGCACCAAACTGTGGTTTCTATCAGCATGAAATCTGGAAACTGGACCGAGAAAAATGTCTGCTACCTCTGTGCCTGGGCATCAGGGATCCTTAACAGGAGGGAAATTCAGAGATCAATATAATGTAGGTGCCTCTAACGTTCTTAGAGGAGGTACAATAAAGGTGCACAGATTTGTCTCTGCAATGAGCAGTCAAATGGACAGTAATATTAGGAGGAATGTGCTTTTTCTCCAGAACAATAGAAAAATAAATCTCTTAGCAAAAGCCCCAGGAAAGCTTATTACTTTCATAAAATATTTTTTTCCTTCCTTTCCAATGCTTGGTAAAGATTAAAAACAGAAGACAAATTGCACTTCCCTGCTTGTTTTTATGTGTGTGAACCAAAAAATTCTGTAAAGATTCAATTAAAAAAATCAATAAAGTTTTCTGAAAGAACTATGAAATGTGAAGATCCCCAGTATAGAATCATAATGGGGGGGAAGGGGGAGATACACAGAAGGTTTGCAGAACCACTAATTAAAGAAATCAGCTAAAATGGAATCACATTTCCCTGAAATGGTTCTGAATCATCAAGTCTGGGGGCTGGAGAAAGGACACAAGAGATCATTTTGTCATCTTCCAAATCAAACACTAAACCAGAAAATCCTTGTCTGTTCTTTTCCATAAACCTCCAGAAAAGAAAAGAAAATTCACTCTCCCTTGACAGTGCAGCCAGCCAGTGAGTCACTGAGTTAATAACCACTGAGCATTTATTTCAATAAATATTTCAGAATTAATTAGAAAGAATCTATCTTTGGTCAGGTTCAACAAATGTAGGTTGAAACACCATTTGTTGGAATTCCTATTACCGTCAATGGACTATATAGTTTACCAAATATTAACTCATTTACTCTTCACAACTATTCTGTGAGGTATTCATCACTGTTGTCCTTTTCTTATGAATAAGAAAATAGATCTCTTAGAGAGCTGAGAGATCTCAAACCTCGTATGTGAAGGCCAGTTTTTATGATTTGATCTTTTATGCTTCTTCCACCTCATGACATGCCTGTCTTATGTTCCAAACTATTCTCAGAAGGTGCCTTCTTTTTTAAGTGGGTTCGGTGCTCAATGTGGGGGTCAAACTCATGACCCCAAGATCAAGAGTTCCATGCTCTACCAACTGAGCCAGCCAAGGGCCCTTGGAGATGCATTCTGGAGACAACAGAGTATGCGTAGAGCAAGAGTACAAGAACTGCCTTCACAGAACTTTGTAGACAACAGACTACACCACTCACCAGCTCAAATGAGAAACCATTTAGCCTCCTGAATCTGTCTCTTCATTTTAAAAGAATCATGTCTACTCAGTCACAGCAACTTCTTCCTAGAAACATCGCCAAAGGCAAGGGAAACAAGGGCAAAAGTGAACTATTGAGACTTCATCAAGATCAAAAGTTTTTGCACAGCAAAGGAAATAGTCAACAAAACCAAAAGACAACTGACAGAATGGGAGAAGCTATTGGCAAACAACATATCAGATAAAGGGCTAGTGTCCAAAATCTATAAAGAACTTAGCAAACTCAACACCCAAAGAACAAATAATCCAATCAAGAAGTGGGCAGAAGACATGAACAAACATTTCTGCAAAGAAGACATCCAGATGGCCAACAGACACGTGAAAAAGTGCTCCACATCACTTGGCATCAGAGAAATACAAATCAAAGCCACAATGAGATACCACCTCACACCAGTCAGAATGGCTAAAATTAACAAGACAGGAAATGTCAGATGCTGGCAGGATGCGGAGAAAGGGGAACCTCCCACACTGTTGATGGGAATGCAGGTTGGTGCAGCCACTCTGGAAAACAGCATGGAGGTTCCTCAAAAAGTTGAAAATAGAGCCACCCTATGACCCAGCAATCGCACTACAGGGTATTTACCCTAAAGATACAAATGTGGTGATCCAAAGGGGCACGTGCACCCGAATGTTTATAGCAGCAATGTCCACAATAGCCAAACTATGGAAAGAACCTAGATGTCCATCAACAGATGAATGGAAAAAGAAGATGTGAGATATATATATATATCTATATATATCTCTATATGTATATATAGATATATGCGCAATGGAATACTAAGCAGCCATCAAGAGAAATGAAATCTTACCTTTTGCATCAATGTGGTTGGAACCAGAGGGTATTATGCTGAGCAAAATAAGTCAATCAGAGACAGACAATATCATATGATCTCCCTAATTTGAGAAAGTTGAGAGACAAAGTGCGAGTTTTGGGGGTAGGGAAGGAAAAAATGAAACAAGATGGGATCGGGAGGGAGACAAACCATAAGAGAATCTTAATCTCACAAAACAAACTGAGGATTGCGGGGGGAGGACGGGTAGGGAGAGGATGGTTGGGTTATGGACATTGGGGAAGGTATGTGCTATGGTGAACGCTGTGAAGTGTGTAAACCTGGTGATTCACAGACCTGTACCCCTGGGGCTAATAATACATTATATGTTAAATTTTTTTTTAAAAGAATCATGTCTATATTGAGTTGTAAGTAGTCAATGAAATACCACATTTGAAAAGTGCTAAGTAAACAGCCAAGCATTCAATGAATATTATCTATAGTCTTCAACTTCTCTGAGAGGCCCCTCCTCCCCCCCATGTTGTTGTACTTCCTTTAAAGCAGTTACTCCCTGCACCTGACCTGGTTACAACAGCTTGGATGTCTGGGTCTCTGACTAAATTTTAAGCTGCTTGTGGACAGGAACCTCATTTTCTTTTTCTCCCACCTCACACTGCCCAGATTAACATCATGTACAGTATAGACTAAAGGTGTGACAAATTAACTAAATAATAAATAATAAATAATAAATAATCTGCTCTTCAGGCTATAAATTACATGCCCATTTTGGAAAAGAGTTTAGTGGTATCCATTGACATTGAACATACACATCACCAGAAATCTAGCAGTTCCGTTTCTAGGCATATATGCCACAGAAAGGCCTACATATACCCAGGGGAAAAGTACACTCTGGCAGCACTGTTCATAATAGCCAAAGGTTCAACATGAACAGAATGTCCATCTAGAGTTGAGTTGAGAGACTGCCATGTTTCTATAATGAAATAATGTGCAGCAGTGAGAATAAGTGAATTATAATTACATGTAACAATATGGATGAGTCTCACAGACTCATGTGGAATGAATGAAAGCAGACACAAAAGAGCACATACTGTTCAATTCCGTTGACCTAAAGATAATATTAATCAATGGTATTGGAAACCAGGATTGTGCTTGTTCTTTGTGAGGAGTAAAAACTAAAGGGGCTCCAGAGAGTTTTGAGGTGATTTTCATGTTCTGTTTCTTCATCTTGGTGCTGTTTACATGGGCCCTACCTAACTGATAAAAATTCATCGAGTTTTTCACTTTTCTGTATGTATGTTTTATATCAACAAAAAGGGTTTAAGAAATTAATAAATAGCATAATGAGTGCATGAAGAAGGTATCAAAAAACAATGGAACACAGTACAAACAAGACTTCATAAAAGTGAGGAGCTTGTAGAGTCCCAGAATGGAATACATGAGACCTCCATAATCCAGCTGCTCCCTACTTTTCTCACCTGGGTTTTGCAATCTCTCCCGTACGCCATGTCCAGTCACATGTAATTATTCAGGGTGACCTGCAGAGGCGACTTTATTACATTTACTTCCAATTCACTGAAGATTCTTCAGTCACCTTGCATTTCCTGACCCTTTGGAATATGATGTTAAATTCATCCAGGATATGCCTGCTAAAGAATTAGGTCCAAATGTCAGTTTTAGCCCATTTACTTCCTTTCAAACTATGTGGATTTACTTTTCCTCTTATGAATAACTCAGGAAACAAAAGAACTCTAACCACTTAAATCACTTCAGCTAAATATATAGATAGATAGATAGATAGATAGATTTATATATATATATATATTTATATATATAAATATATATATATAAAATAGGTCATATGTATGTTATATGTCACATATAACATACAATAATATATATTATATTATACATAAATATATATTTTTTGAGAGAAAGAGAACAGGAAGTAAGGGGCAGAGGGAAATGGAGAGAGAGAACCTTAAACAGACTCTATGCCCAGCTCAGAGCCCAATGTGGGGCTTGATCTTACAACCTTGAGATCATGACCTGAGCCAAAATCAAGAGTCAGACACTTAACCGACTGAGCCACCCAGGTGCCCCAAAATTGTATTCTTTTAAGCCGAAGAATGTTGTTACAACAAAAATATTAAACACAAAGCAGAGATGTCCCCACTTGTCATGGATTGCTGGGGTCCTGCCCAAGTGACCCAATTCCATCTGTTACAGTACAGGACTCAACATGTCTGCCATCTATTTCCCCAACATGTAGCATGGAAGGAAATGCAGAGGCCAGGGCTCCAATGGCAGGATGATATAAGTATTTATGTCCCCTGACACCAACATCTCCAACCAAATGACATCTTTTATGTCATTTCTGCAAACTTGGATGGCCACCATACGGAGTGATCCCTGGCCAGTGATACCTTGAACAGGTGAAATGTGTGGTATCGTATTCTTTATTTTGCTAGGAGGAAAGAAGAGGCATTAATTAGACTGCTGAGAAGGACCTGCATTGGCAGCTACCATCTACAAAGCTGACTGATTGTTTATGTGTACTCATAAGATTACAATAGAAATCGAATGATCAAAGATGTCTAGGGCAATACTTCACAGGAGGGTGGTTCCTTTGTCTTATCTTTTACTGAGCATCCCCACCTTATTTTCTTAGACTGGGAACTTTGTCCATAACTCTAGTTGCAAAGACCAAATTATTAGGACCTGGAGGAGAATGGCAATGTTCTCCAGAAAGTTTTTGGTAGCTCTTGCATGTTCATGTGAGAACACTCTCAACTTCTTTTCCCTTGCTCTCTGATCAAATTCCTAACTATTACTCGAGCCTTTTTCCAAGGAAAAGAGGTTTCCTAGAATACCTCATAAAGGTCTAGGTTCTCTAGTCATGGTAGACCACCATGAAGCTGCCTTATGTCCTCTATGGTTCTCTTAATAGCCACTACAGGGTGACATTGGCTCCCACTCCTCCATTTGAAATAAGTTAGTTTGGCCAACTCCCAGGTGGCTGAGTCTTTACTGTGCTTGGGGAGTAACTCAAGATGGGAAAATCCCCAATCCTGGTGCAACTCTCTGCCAGAAGAGGCACAAAGAGCACTGCCTTAGAGACTCTGCATTTTAGGGTGCTTTACTTTTGCTTTACTTTCAAATTTTATTCTCAGTTCCCTCTTCCTAGGATCAGGCAAGAGTGTGGTTCTTGAACCACATGAACAACCTGAGTGGCAGGCATGGGCACCATTCAGAATGACCTTGCACTTCTATATAAACCATTGTATTTCAGGTAAAAATCCTTCATCCAAACTCTGTCTTTGCTCAGAATGATGTCTTCCTCAAGAGACTCCTAGTCCCTAGTGACAAACAGAATGCTCATGGTCACATTCAAGTGAGCTTTAGACATGGCCAGTTATATCTGTATCATAGGTGACTATAGTTCGGGATCAAGATGAGGCTCTCTTTACGGTACATAAAAAAGAACTAGCAGCTACACCTCTATGTTATGTCTTCCTATTCTCCCATGCTGTAGGGTTCCTTTTCCATAGATTCTAGATAATGTTTAAAATTGTTCTGTTTCTGGGACTTCTGTGACCTGGTCAGCTCCATTAGATTCAGTAAGAACTGACAGCACTGTCAATATGCCAGGCATTTGCCAGCCCTTGGAATGCAGCAATAAATTGAATAGGAACCTTGTTTTCCAGGGTTTCCTAGCCTACTAGAAGACAATAGTTACCATGCAGACTGATAATGTTTATGGAAATGGTTAAGTACAGATGCCATCAGAGCTCAAATAGGAAGAGCTTTTGTCAGCTTGGGGGTCAGAGGAGGCTCTCAGAGGAGATAATGCCCAACCTGAGTGCTAGAAGACAAATAGTACACCACCTAAATCAGAATGGAAGCTCCTGATGGTGGGGGAAACATTGTGAACCAAGATGCTGAGACATGCGGTTCTCGGGGAAACTCCAAATAGTTAAGTATTACTGAATCACAGGTGAAGGATTAGGGAAGGGTAGTGGTAGGAGGTTGTATCTATTTGTGGCTGCTAAGGCTTATGACCATATCTTTATATTTAGAGCAACCCTCAGCTCCAAAACATGAAGATTTGCATCTTCTCTATGGGGTTTGCCAAAAGAAAATATAACAATCCAGGAGGAGTCAAGATGGCGGAGAAGTAGCAGGCTGAGACTACTTCAGGTAGCGGGAGATCAGCTAGATAGCTTATCTAAAGATTGCAAACACCTACAAATCCAACGGGAGATCGAAGAGAAGAAGAACGGCAACTCTAGAAACAGAAAATCAACCACTTTCTGAAAGGTAGGATGGGCGGAGAAGTGAATCCAAAGTGACGGGAAGATAGACCGCGGGGGGAGGGGCTGGCTCCCGGCAAGCAGCGGAGCAACGAAGCACAAAATCGGGACTTTTAAAAGTCTGTTCCGC